>NW_004524651.1:4173171-4174481 GCF_000260255.1 Octodon degus
GATTATTTGAGGGATGCAAATTAAAACAATGCTGGGGGGCCAGCAAGATAGCTTCAGGGGACTAAAGCACCTGCTTAGGCAAGCTTTGGCAAGTGCAGGGACTGTGCTTCAATCCCTGGCACTATGTGCCATGCCAGCTTGTAATCTCAGTGCTGGGGATCACCATGAGTCTGAGTGCACAGTGAGACTGTGGAACAAATATATAACAATATTGACAGTCCATCTCTAGAAAGAATGGCTATCATCAACAAATCAATCAATAACAAATACTGGCAGGGAGGTGGGAGAAAAGGTACCCTTTTTCACTGTGGGTGAGAGTGCAGATGGGTGCAACCATCCTGGAAACCAGTGTTGATTCCTCAAAATACTAGGACTACTAAGGACAGGCAATATAGCTCAGTGGATTAAGGGCCTACTTAGGCAAGTGCAGGGGCAGGGGTTTGATACCCTGCACCACGTGCCGTGCCAGCCCTGCTCCAGGTGCACTGAGGTAGCCACTTAGTGCAGGCATGATGGCGCAGGCCTATAATCTCAGGGCTGGGGAGGCTGAAAACAGGATCACCATAAACCTGACCTGTGTAGTGAGACCCTGTACCAAATACATAAAAAAACAAAAAAACACTAGGACTGGAGATTTCACTTGATCCAGCTATTCCCTCTTCTTAGTTATCTTCTAAAAAGAATGAAAAGCATCATTTACCACAGAGATATATGCACACTTATTTTTATTAGCAGCAGTTTGTAATAGCTACAACCTGGAAACAACCCAAATGCCCATCAATTGACCAATGTATAAAAAAGATGTGGGGATTTTTTATACAATGGAGTATAGCACTCAGCCATAAAGAAGGTTAAACGAGACATTTCTAGCTAAATGACTGGATCTTGAGACCATATTCTTAAGTGAAACAAATCAAACAAACATGTATAAACATCACACTGTCTCACTGGTGTGAGAAACTGGCAGTGTAAATAAAAACCGAAATGTGTAATAGGTATTGTAAATCGGAAGTAACTGTTCAAAGAGAAAAGGGAATGGGGGGATGTGGAAGGGAAATTTAAAAAATAAGGATAAAATGGAAACAAAGTTGTGTACATAAGAAAGGGAAGAGGAGTTGAAGGGGAAGGGAGGGGAATGGGAAATAAAGAGCTACTGAGATACATCAGGCACAGGCACAAATTCTCTATGATGAATGTGATCATTATGTCTACCTAAATTGTACCAATAAACTTAAGTTTTAAAAAAGGCGTATCTCTAATACAACCTTGTGGAGAGCTGTGAAAGACCGCGCTGCCCCCCCCCCCCCCCC
>NW_004524651.1:4174581-4194462 GCF_000260255.1 Octodon degus
GCTGCAGTCATGATTCGCTTCCGCATATGCTGGACCCATGGGCGATCCTTACGTGGCGCACTGGGATTGGGCTCGGGAGTATCTATTAGCCAAGGGCTGGGGGATTGGAAAAGAAGAAGCTTGCTGTAAAGGGCCTGAATAAACCGCTGAAGGAAGAGCTGTGTGTTGCGTCTTCCTTGCTGGCGAGGTCGTGCGCAACACAACCTCTCTGACATTCTATTTTTTTTAATGTATTTGGTACAGGGTCTCACTACGCAGCTCAGACCTGTAGTGATCCTCCTGTTTTAGCCTCCCCAGTGCAGGAATTACAGGTGGGCCACCACACCCAGTCTACTTACTTTAAGCGTGCGCGCGCGCGCGCGCACACACACACACACACACCGTTTTCCAAACATGTACATACACTCTAGGCTTTCCTGTTTGTTTTTTGTTTTTTTGTTTTTTTAAAGGGATTTCTTCTTCCTAAAATTGCCTCTGCCCAAAATCTACCTGTTAAAAAATCCTAGCCATTCACTGATGGTGCTGTATATGTTGTTATCTGTAATTCTGGCTTTCTCTATAATTGGTAGAATTATCTCTTTTTTAAAAACCTGGTACATGGCAAACATAAATGCTGTGAATGGGTGGTAGCAGTGGAAACCAGGCCTGAGCACATACTTGGATGACAGAAAGCTGTTTCACCAGGTGCCTCTTGGGCCTGACAGGGAGCACACACAAAAGGAAGAGACAAGGGCAGGTGGACCGCTTTCACCACAGCCAGCTCAAGTGACTAAAGCAGATGTAGTGCAAATGTTGCAATCAAGTACTACAGATACACTGCTGCCTGTTTGCCTAAAGGGTCACATGGCAGTGTGGAGCCAAAGGCAGGACTCTGTCCTCATCTTGAATTCCTGTATCAGCCACAGAAAGGGTCCAAGTTTTCCCAGTGTGTGTGAACAAGGATGGACAGGTTGTGCCTTCTTCTGTGTTAGTCCACAACTCCTGGGTACAGGTATCAAGGCTCAAAGTTAGTGCTTCTCTTTTCAGTCTGTGTTCCCTGCTGCCAGCAGCAGGCTTAGGACGGACAGGGGAATACCTGGGCCCCTTGTCCCACAGCAGAGTGCCCAGCCTGAGCCTACCTTTAAACATTCCAAAAGCTCTTCAACACTAACAAAGTGTCCAAGAAAATCCACAGGGTGGCACACAGTCCCACCAAGCAGGATGTCACCTACAGTTGCATGGGCAGAGGGGCACAGGTAGCTCCTAGAGGAGCTCTGCTGTCCTCAGCTGGGTACCAGGCCTGGGAGGGCCACACAGGGTCATAGAGGCAATGTAGCTGTCCTGCATGATCTCAAAGATCATCTACTGAAGACCAAAGCAAAATGTGGAGTCAAATGGGTTGGTGACCTATGCAGGATAAATGACTGGATCAGGGGATGGGGATGAGGACCTATGCAGGATAACAGGCTTCTCCACAGGATGGCCCAAGAGCTCATGGATATGTCCCACTTGCTATAGGTTGTGCAAGTTTCTATTTGACCATCTTCATTTTCTTTCTTTATGGTTAGTGGGATCTTGAACTCACAGTGGTGATAAATATCATGCTCAGAATAATTAGTATGTAGAACAAACTTCTTCACTTCGTGTGTATTTGTATTGGAGATGTCCACTCCAAGAGTGAATTAAAATATTAGTCATTGTACTTGGATGGAATCTGTTTATGAGAAGAATGCATTTTCATCTTGTCTTCTGATTTATAGGAGACCTTATGTGGAGAGCCAAGCATGCGAAGAACATCTTGGCAGGAATCACCAAAATACACAGAATGTTCAAATATCTGCATCTTAGCCTCTGTTAATAGACCAGGTCCGCAACCTGCATCAAGTAGGCGAAGTTGTAAACCTGAGGGTCCAGTTCCATCACAAAGAAGATCTATACTCTCAGCATATACACTGCCCAGGAAACAGCTCAGTGGCATCATGGGAGCCATGGTATCTTGTAGGCTGTTACCACTATAGATGTACATTAGTTTTACAGTTGCTCCATGGGGGTATCTGGAGAGAAGCTAGACCATGAGCAAAATTGGGCTCATACTTGGGAGCTTTAGTCCATGAATCTAACTGCAAAAAGAAAGACAGCCCTCTGAAGTTGAGGTGAAATAGCTGCTTGGTGGAATGGTATACTCCAGGATGAGTTGCGCCAAAAGACTGGTCAATCTTTCAGTGGTGGGAGCTATGGCTTAAGAGTTGAAGTGCACTCCGCAGTATTTTAACTTTACTTGAGTCACGTCATATACTTCAATCACCTTAAATCTCTGAAAGCATCAAACAGTAATTTGATCCCATCCTGAGTCAGGTTAAGGATGAGGTCATGGCTTAGGGGATACCAGCATGAATTCCCACTGCTTGTTCCCCAGAGTGTGTTCAGGCACCACCTCCAGGTCCAGCATTGGTTTGGCTGGCCAGGCCCACGCGGCCTCCCTGTGGCAGGGCAGATGGGACCAGACCTGCCAGACACTATCCTATTCATGTCTGTGGAGACAGTAATGTGGATTTCATTAATTGACTTACTTTTCCCTCTTTTTTGCCAAACTGGAGTGAGCCCAGGAAGTGTTGTGCTGTTTCCCCTACCTTTTAAATTTTGAGAAAGAGTGTCCCTGAACTGCTCAGGTTGGCCTTGAACTTTCCATTGTCTCACCTCAGCTTCTTGTGGAGCTGAGTCGACAGGTAGGCACTGCCATGCCTTGTTCAATTCACTTACTGTTAAAGGTCATTCTTAAGTAGCTTTCTCCTTATCATAACATTCAGAGAAAATAAGTGAGTGATAAGATAAACACTTACAACCTCAGCTATATAATACTAATTTAGAATGTAGTTATATGAGATGTGATTTTTAAAAAATATATTTATTTATTTAATGTTAGTAAGGGTCTACAGGGTCTCACTATGTAGAACGGACTCGGAATGATGTGCCTGTTTTCCGCCTCCCAAGCACTGCGGTTACAGGCACACGCCACCACGCCCAGTCTCACCCAGTCTCCATTGCCCTGTCAGGGCACCCCTGGGGAGGGGCTGGCACGGTACGCTGGGGATGAAACCCCTTTAATCCGCTCAGATGTTTGGCCAGCCTGTATCAGTAACTTTTTAAAATATGAGATATGATTGAAAAATACATATTTAAATTTAAAAACAAATTTACTACAGTAAAAGACACATCACCAAGAAGCCCCCACATAATCCTCCCCCTCACTTCTAACACAAGTATCTCTCATTGTTCTTGTCACTTTCCAAAGCAGTTCTGGATATTCTTTTTTTGTGGGCATCACAACTAAAGTTGCACTGTTGAAGCTGTCTCAATGTTCTAAATCAATGAAAAATGTGGTAAACAAGTACCAGATCCAAAGAATAAGGACTGTGGTAACGCTCTGACCTGACTTTCCATTGGATGGCATTTGGCAGTAGACATTTACTTTTTTTTTTAATCGTACCTTGTAAAGACACGAAAGAGGACTTCCAGATCTGTTTCAAAAAGCAGCAAGAATAAAAGTGTGCCTGAAGGGAAGCAGAGGACTTGGAGAAGGGATTAATAGCAATGAGTCTTTTACTTTATTTTTTACGTATCTGGTACAGGGTCTCACTATGCAGCTCAGACTTGAAGTGATCTTCCCATTTTTGGCCTCCCCAGCACTGGGATTACAGGCATGCGCCATCACGTCCAGTCTTGGTCATCAGCTCAGCATGTGGTGCCAAGGATAGAACCCCAGTCTCTGTGCTTGCCTAAGCAGGCGCTTGGTCTGCTGAGCTATCTCACTGGCCTGGAAAAATCTTTTAAACCACATACAGAAGTAGAATCCTTAAAGGAAAAGACTAATAGATATGATTATGTAACTTTCAGATGGAGGGGAACTTAAGTAAAGCTAAAGATACGAAAATATCTTCGTATTTGGATTATGTTCTTTCTTTCAATATACACATAAATGTACAGATATGAAAGTTTGTTGACATACTTAATATCAACAACTGTTACACAAGCAAAGAAAATGGGAGAACCAAGAGGCAATTTACAAAGAAATATGAAAGCCAATTATCATGTGAAAATAAAGTACACCAAAATTCTCAGTCTTCAGTAAACGCAAACTAAAACAAGATACTTTTGTACATATATCAGACTGAAAAATCCTAACTCAATGCCCAAGACTAAATTTCAGCCAACTGTTAATAAATATCCATTAAGTGTTAAACTGAAGAAAAATATAAAAATACCACTGCAAGGAACTAGCAAAATTAATATGCATATTCTAAATATTAAAGACATTGACAATTACAAAAGTTAGTTTTAGAAAAAATAGTTGTATAAAGGAGTACAATGATGAGGAAGAAGCCAACTATTTTAATTTTTTTTTCAATTTCACAGTAGGCTGTGATGTAGCACACCAATTCAAGAGAGGACATTGTAATTATCCACTCCCTGTTTCCTTAATTCCTCATCTTCAGTCTTCTTCATTCTGAAGCCTTTCTTAAGGGCACTACACCTAGCTTCAAGTCCTCTCCTTCAGAAACTTTTTTCTCCACCTTATCACAAGCCTTACAACACTACTATTCTTACTCTGTCCTCCAGGTTTTTTGTTTTTGTTTTTTTTTTTTTGTAGTATCAGGGATTGAACTCAGGACCTTATGCTTGCCAGGCAAGCACTTATTCCACTGAGCTACCTCGGTTTTTTTTCTTTTTCTTTTTTTTTTTTTTGCGGAACCGGTGATTGAACTCAGGCCCTTGCACTTGCCAGGAAAGCGCTTATTCCACTAAGCCATCTCCCTGGCCCCCCCCCTTTTTTTTTTAAATGTATATTTCGTATAGGATCTCACTACCCAGTTCAGACTCGTAGTGATCCTCCTCTTTTCAGCCTCCACAGAGGAGGGATTACAGGCATGCACCACCACACCCAGTCTTGGTGGTTGGTTAAGTGTGCCCAGGGGTAGGGCCAGTGCAGTAAAACTCTAGTCTCGGCATTTGCCTAAGCAGGTACTTAGTCCGCTGAGATATCTCACTGGCCCTCAGCTCCTTTTCTTAATCCAAAATTTTTGACCCAATATGTCACATCCACTATACCCCTTTCACCAACAGCTCCAAGACAGATCCCCATTTTCAATCTTTTCTACCAAAAAAACAGTATCAACACTTAGGAAGTATGACGGCCACTCATCCTGTTCAGAAACACTTACTAAAGATACAGGATGGAAGGGGTGGCCAAATAGCTCAAGTAAAGTGCCGGCCCCGCCCCCAGGGCACACTGAGATGGCAACTGAGATGGGCATGGTGGAATGTGCCAGTAATCCCAGCTCTTGGGAGGCTATAAACAGGCAGATCACTACGAGTCCAATCTAGTATTGACACCCTGAACACTCCCCCATATATATATATATATAGGATGTGACTTATATTTTTAAGTGAACAGGTTGCCTTAGAAACATACTTTTATGGGACAATCTCTTCCAAGTTGCAAACTACAAACAGATACGTATTTATTAACAATATATATGCTACTAGGCACTGTTAACAGCTGAGTATGGCAAGAAATGGTCCCTTTTCTTTAAAAAGAACACACAAAAAAAATTTGAAAAATAAAAAGAACACAAATAAGCATAAGAAACTGTCCCCTCCTCTACTTTTTTTTTTAATATTTATTTATTTTTATTTATTACATTTATTTATTGTGTGTGTGTGTGTGTGTGGCCAGCTCAGCCCACCAGGGGGCGGGGCTGGCTGGCATGTGGCGCTGGGGGATCGAACCGAGGTCCCTGTGCTTTGCCAAGCTTGTTTCAAGTAGGTGCTTTAGACCACTGAGCCATCTCTCCAGCCCCCCCTCGTCTACTTGATATGGAACCCACGGCCTTGTTACATTAGGCAAGTGTTTTGAATTCTGACTCTAAGCATCAGAAACAAATAGAGTACTAAAAAATGTAAAATCTGCTTCAGGGAAAAAAATGCTAGAATGGAGGGAGCTACAAATGCTATAGGAATACATCAGAAGTCATCAGCTCTGTCTTGCGTTCTCAGGAATGAAAGCTTTGCAAAAGAAGTGATGTGCGAGGAAGCCCTTGCAGAGCTGGACATTTCCAGGAACACAAAACAGGATATTCCAGGATGCCAAAAGAGTATGTAGACGGCTCAAATACTAGGGGTGGGGGGTTGGAGGGAGGAGGAGCAATGTGTGCTTAGGGAACAGAAAACTGCTCTGTGGCAGGAACATATGGAGGTATTTGTAAGTATGGCACGATGGGCAGCCACAAGTAGAGGATTGATATATAAAGATTATTTGTTACTTGAGAAGTTTTGGACTATAGAGGTCTAAGAAGGACAACTGTAGTCTGCATACAAGTTTTTCAAACTAAGTAAAATAAAACAAAAGATACCAAGAATTTTAAATAGTTAATAGCAAGAGAAGATACAAATGTAAGTATAATCATAATGCACTGTAGAGTAGAAAGAAGAGGCAAAAACGGATCAATAATGAGTTGCAGATGTTCACTTTAAGTGTGGGTGGAACAGATCATGAAGTGACAAAGGACTAAAAACATATGTCTAAAGTTCAAAAAAGGATAGAAACCAGGGAAAGATTAAACAAAAGTATATTCATAGCTTAACCAACTCTTTCATTAATAATAAAACTCAACCAAGGTGTAGCTCTGGAGGGAAGAATGAATTCAACATTGGGCAACACAACAACACACAAGAAATGCACAAGAAAAGAAATAGGCAACAACAATTAAACCTGGGAATACTTCCACCCTAGAAAAGGCAGTTAGTTATTAACAAGAGAAACTTCCAACTGTATCTATGGTATTTACTTTCTTGAAAGAAAACAATAATAAATGTTGGGCCAGCAAGATAGCTCAGCAGACTAAGTGCCTGCTTAGGCAAACACAGGGACGGGGCTTTGATTCCTAGCACCACATGCTGTGCCGGCCCCACCCCTGGGCACACTGAGCCCAAAGAGTCCGGGTGTGGTGGTACATGCCTGTAATCCCAGTGCTGGGGAGGCTGAAAACAGGAGGATCATTATGAGTTTGAGCTGCATAGCGAGAAAAAATAGTTTAAGTATTGGGGGAAAATAAAAAAAATTAATGTGTTAAATGAATAATAGTTATTTTCATTTAAAGGGTTTTAAAAATATCTGTTTTTGTGAAAGGGTCTTACTATGTAGTGCAGGCTGGCCTTGAACTCTTATGTAGTCCAGGCTAGCCTTAAACTTAAGAGATCCTTCTGCCTCAGCCTCCCAAGTGCTGGGATTATAGGTGTGTGGCATCATTTCTGGAAACTTCAAAGTATTTTCTAATTAAGCAAACCTTTAATAAGAAATAAGTAATACACTAGGAAAAAAGGGACAGGCTTTCAAGAAGAAAATGAAGTGGCATTTAAATGAATTTTAAAAGGCCAGCTACTTAGTAATTAGGATCCCACCTTATCTATCTAGCAGTGCTGGGAACTGAATCCAGGGCCATCACACTAAGCTACATCTGCAGATTTATTTATTTTCCTTTTTCTCTTTGGAGACAGTCTTTTTAAATTGCCCAGGCTGGGGTGATCGGCCTGTTTCAGGCTCTCAGAGTGCTAGGATTACAGGCGTGCACCACTATGCCTGCTTCCACTGGTGATGTTAGCAAGAGTGCTTCTCTTTCCATTTCTTCCCTAGTGCCAGGGACAGAATTCAGGGTCCCATGCAAGCTAGGCAAGTCTTCTATCAGCCCAGCAAGAACATTCCTTTAGTATCATAAAGACAAAGGATACACTGTAGTGATCTGAATTAATTAATCATTAGGTAGACAGAGAATTTTTGGGTTATAACGTATTAGTAAGTTGGTAATACACACTTATTATCAAGACACCTATGTAATTCGTCTAGTCCACTGATTCTCTCCATCATTAAGTGTATAATCTAACACAACAGATACTTCCAGTCTTGTCCTTCATTGATAAAAGAACCCTCATTTGACTTACTCTTCACCTGCAAAGTCCTTTGGGGGCCTTGGCACCTATTTAGACTTAGGTAACACTGAATTACTTAACTCACTCAGGAGCTCTTATTGCCTTGCCAGTTTGCTGACTGATCCACAAGCACAGGCTTCTAGAAAGTTTTTCTAACTTGTAAAAAAGGAATATAATACAGGAATGTTCCCTTTTTTTCTTTAACATCTGTGATGCTAAATCTGGGGTAGCCATGCAGAGACCACCAAGTACCTACCAGAGGAGAAGGTAGGAAGATGAAGAGACCTGGCGCCTACATGAAGTTCAAGGACTAAATAACCCCAAAACACCTGAGCTCCAGAACCTCACTCTGAGACAACAAATGCCTACTGTACTAGCCAGCTTTAGTCTGGCTCTGTTACTTGCAGCTAAAAGGATATCTAGAATGCACAGGGGTACACAACTGTTGTCTCAGGTATTTGGGGTTGGGGACCCAAATCACTTGACAATGCTCAATACAGTAAATCTCTTTTCAACAAACAGGATTTAATATTATAACAAAATAATTCTAAACTTCCCTTAAAGTATTTATATAAATATAAAATAGCCTTAAAGTTATAAAATTTATACCTTTTTCTAATTTTTTAAATGAACTACTATAAAATGTATCAATTTTAAACATAAGGTTCAGTGAGTTTTTGCAATCATATAAAACTATACAACCAACATTAAAACCACATTATAGACTTTTTAAATGAATTACTATAAAATTCACCCATCTTAATTAAGCACAAGGTTCAGTGAATTTTTGGATTTTTTTTCTTCCTGCATTTAGTACAGGGTCTACAGGGCCTCACCACCCAGATCGAACTCAGTGATCCTCCTGCTTTCAGTCTTCCAAGTGCTGCAATTATAGGCACATGCCACCACACCCAGTCTTCAATTGCCTTTCAATGTGCCCCTGGGGTGACGCCGGCACGGTACCTTGAGGATTGAACCCCGGTCCCTGTGTCTACCTA
This sequence comes from Octodon degus, assembly GCF_000260255.1. Classification (NCBI taxonomy): domain Eukaryota; kingdom Metazoa; phylum Chordata; class Mammalia; order Rodentia; family Octodontidae; genus Octodon; species Octodon degus. The sequence continues at coordinate 4,183,542 of NW_004524651.1, forward strand.
AGCAGGAGCTTTAGTTTGCTAAGCTATCTGGCCAGCCCCTCAATGAATTTTTGTGAGTGTATAACGCTATACAACCAACACTAACATCACAATATAAAATATTTTAATCATTTCCGAAAAGTTGTGAAGCACCTTTCCCAGGCAATCTTCATTCCAAATCTAAACAACCAATGATTTTTACTCAAGATTTATCTTTCCTAGAAATTTACACAAATAGAATCATATCACTGTAATTTTTGTATTTTTTCATTAAACTTTCCAAATTGTTGCATATTTCAATAGGTCATTAATTTCTACTTGTGTGAAGAATTTCATTACATGGCTATAACTATATTTTCTTTCTGATGGTTTTTTGAGTTGTTCCTGTTTAGGCTATTAGAAAGAAAGCTGCTACAAACAATCCAACAAGTCTTTGAAGTCTTTGGGTGGGTGTATGTGCGTCATTCTTTCCACCTACCCGAAATTACCTAGGAATGGAGCTGCATCAGTCAGTGTTCACTAGAGGAACAGATTTAATGAAGGTATACACACACACACGAGATATATCCATATATAAATACAGGAGTTTATAAGGTAGGCTTACAGTGGTCACCCGTAGATCAGGTGTGGAAGAGTATGAAAGGGCCACTTGCATGCTGGACATCTAGTGTATCTAGTCCAGTCAAAAAAAGGCCTGGAGCTCACCACAGAGTCCTGTTTGAGGAAGTCTGGAGATGGATGTCCAAGGGGGATAGCAAAGACTGAAGCTCCTCCAAAGCAACAGAAAACCCTTTTTGTTTTACTTTTTATTCCAACCAGGGTACAAGCCTAACAGCTAATGTCTCTCCAACTCATTATGAGGCTTTTTTTTTTTTTCTTTTTAATTTTATGTATTTGGTACAGGGTCTCACTACACAGCTCTGACTTGTAGTGATCCTCTTGTTTCAGCCTCCCTAGCACTGGGATTACAGGCGTGCACCAGCACACGGTGTGCCCAGAGAGTTATCTTGTGGCTGAGCCAGGCTTCCCTCTTTAGTAAATCCATCATCGAGACACACCTAGAAACCTGCTAAGCCAACCAGCTGGATGCTTCTGATTCAAACTGACAGCCTGGCTAACTATCACACTTAGCTGTTTAAATTTAAACATATTCTTTACTGCAAAGCTGTTAAGCAGTTTTCCGTATCAGCTATTTTGGATTGCCACCTATAATGAATTTAAATTTAAGCTGCTTCACATCCTCAAAAATCCATTAGATGTATGCATGGGTCTACCTAGATAGGATCCAAATACTCTGTACACCTATCTTTTACATTTCACTCTAGGAAGCTTTGGCAATTGAAATATTTATCAAAAAGTAGCAGACAAAATACATCTGAACTGATGCTATATTTACTATGAAAGTAGACCTTTACTATATGAATAATGTAAAAATCATAAAAATAGTAAATTAACCATTGATTTCTAGTTCAGATAGAAATAACAGTCAAGAGCTGAATAAATGCTAAACATCTTTATCATTAATTTGCCAAAATCTATAAAAAGCACCTTAATAGCAAACTCATCCTCTGAGGTATATTATTTTTTTATTTAAATCAGGTTCAGTGCCAGCCTAAGAATGCACATTACTAGGATACAATGAGAACTATCTTATACTTCGTAATGCTTCTAACATTCTCTCATTAAAAAAATTAAAATATTGCTGGGCATATAATCTCAGTTTCTGGGAGGCTAAGGCTGGAGGCCAGCTTGGGCTACAAAGCGAGTTCAAGGCCAACCTGAACTACATAGTGATACTGTCTCAAAGGCCAAAAAAAAAAAAAAAAAAAAAGGAGTATAACTTATGTAAAATTCTCCTTTATTAATAGGCCTGCAAGTTCTGACAAGTGCATACAGCTATGGCAATCAATGCCACATATTATGGTTTATGTCTAGTTGTCTAAGCCTCATGCAGTTATGGGGCAGATTTCTAGAGTTTGTGAGATTAATCCATGATCCAGTGCTGGGATTACGGGTGTGAGCACTACACCCAGCCTGGGGTGGGTAGCCTGAATGCAACATGAAAGACAGACTTGGTCTCTGTTGCCATTGTTATTGCTGCTACCCTTCCCTTTTGGCTTTGCTCTTTGCTGTTTTCCACCACCATGAACTGCTGTCCTCTGCCATGTGCCACTCTGCCTTGGAGCTAGCCGAGTATGGACTGAAACCTCCACAAACCATGAGCTAAATAATAAATAAACCTTTCCTTCCTTAATTTTGGGTGTTGGGTATTTTGTCCCAGCAATAAGAGAAAAGTAACTAAGACATCACATCAATCACAATAAAAAGCTATTCTACAGCCCCCTACATTCCTCTGTGCCTTTCTGTAGCAGTCTTCCTGCTAGCTCCAGGGCATCACCAACCTGACTTCTGTGCTTACAGCTGTGCATTTCCAAACACCACAGTAACTGTATTAGATAGTACACTATGCAACATTCTGATTCTGATTTCTTTCACCTTTGTAGAGACCCCTGCCTCTGTATCAGTGTTCATTTCTTCTTACTACCAAGTCCTATGTCATAGTATGCATATACAATTTGTTTACTCATTCTCCAGCGGAGGAGCACATGAATCGTATTTGAAAACTAGAAACAGAGCCATTGTGATCATACCCCTATACATTTTCTGTGAGTGTAAGCTTTCATTTCAGTTAAGTAAATACCCAGGAGTAAAAACTGCTGAATTACATGGAAGTAGAACTTCATGAGAAACGACATGACTTTCCTAAAACAGCTTTAACACTTTTTATTCTCACTATCAAAATGAAGATTCCAATTGCCTCATGTTCTTTACACTTGTTATCAGGTATTTGTTTTTTCAAGTCATCCTTATAGGCATAAAGTGATACCTCTTTGTAGTTTTAATTTACAATTCCTAATGATTAAGCACCTGACACTGAACATGCTTTCAGGAGTTTGCTTCTTACTTATTTATATTTTAGGGAAGTGTATGTTCAAGTCAATTCTTTACTTGGGCACTCTTCTGCTATGTTCAGGAAACAAAAATACTATTTTCAAACAGGCATGGTGGTGCGCACCTGTTCCAGCACTCAGGCTGAGTTCAAGGCCAGCCTCAACTACGTAATGAAACCCCATGTCCACCTCACTGCCCAAAAAAGTATCATTATAGTACTACTATATTTTTACATATTCTTCAATCATGTTGACTCATATATACATCAAGAATTAAAAAAACTGATGATTGGTCTCTGCTGAGAATTCTTCACCAGACAACTTCCTGTTTTCAACTAGAAATATGAACTCTTCACTCAGTCATACTGACCCACTTAAAGCTGAATTCCATAGATGCTCTAAAGAAAGCAATATCTGGTTCTCTTAAACAGAATTTGTTGAAAATTTATCCATATCTCACTGAATTAACTTGGTATCTTTGTCAAAAATTATCCTTATATGCTTGGGTCTATTTCTATATTTGTTCCATGTCTATGTTACTGCCTTTATTATTATAGCTTTACAATAAGTCCTTGTCTTTTCTCATTGCTGAGACAAAATACTTGGTATCCAAAATTAAAGGAGAGGTTTCTTTAGCTCAAAATTTATAGAGGTTTTAGTCCATAATCAGCTGTGTCCACGGTAGGGTGAGTTGGCAGAGAGGCACCGCGTGGCACCCACAAGGTAACAAAAACAAGGGAGGGAAAGGCAAACCTCTTTTTGTTGCTTATACTGCATGCAGGCTACCTGCTGTAGGGTGGGTATAGCGCACATACCTTTAACCTAGCCAGAACCATTCCAAAACCATGAGTGGGCTGTTTTACTAATTGAACACTCTTGACCCCTGCACCACACACTCTACATGGAGCCATCTCTGAAAGCCCTCCCTCTATGATTATGTGAGGTTCTGGGGGACAACAACACACAAGCCGTAAGAGTCTTGAAATCAGACAACGTAAGACCTCCAGTTTTTTCATCTTTTTCAAAATTGCTCTGGACACTCAAGGCAGGGGTAGCACATTTTCTTTGTAAAGGGCTGTACAACAAACACCTTAAGCTTTAGACCACATGGTCTCTGTAAGGATGGCCTGGCTCTGTCATGATACTGCAAAATCAGCAATACATAATACATGAACATATTAAGTATGTCAGGATTGCAATAAAGTATTCTCCAAAAACAGATGATGGGCCAGATTTGGCCCACAAGTCATAGTCTGCAAATCACGTACTGGCATCTTTGTGTTTCCCCACAAATTTTACAATTAAATTAGTCTGTCAGTCTCTCCAGGAATGCCTGCTGGGATTTTGATTTGGGCAACATTAAATCTATAGAACAATTTGGGGAAAATTGACACCTTAAGAATATTGATCTCTTGATCCATCAAACCATTATTACATTTATTTGGGTCTTACAAACTTTTTCTCAGCAATTTTTTGTAGTTTTCAGTGTATGGGTCTTGTCCAATTCTTGTTATCTCTAGGCATCTCATTTTTTTTTATACTACTACAAATGTTATCACTTTATTTCTATTTTCAATTGTTCAACCCATAGTCACACATGTATATTGTATAGTAACATCTGTATGCCGACTGTGTTACAGTGACTGTTAAACTTACCCGTTTTACTAGCTAAAAAAGTCTCACGGGACTTTGTACATTAAGATCATGTATACAAATAAACAGCTTTGTTTTTCCCTTCATGTACACCTCTCCCCCACTGCTTTAATCCACTGGGAAGCACCTCCAGCACAACACTGAACAAAAGCCAGAAAAGAAAGCAGTTTTGCCTGGCTTCTGACCAGAAGAGGGAGGCTCCAGTGTGTCACCTTCATTAAATCACTGCCTTAAGGACTTTCTGATAGCTGACCTTCCTCAAGCTGAGCGTTTTCTTCTAATTCTTTATTTACTGAGATTTAATCATAAATAGAGGTGCTCAATTTCATCATAAGTTTTCCTCCCTATTCTTAGATGATCATTAAGTCTGACTCAATTGATAACAAAATGATAGTAAATGATTTTTTAGTATTCAATCAAACCTGGCACCTTTGCATTCTTTTGGATAAAATCCATTTGGCTGGAGTATTAAATGAGTTTTATGTTTCTGACAGCTAGTATTTTTCTGTCAAACATTTTGTGCCTGTGATCAAAAGACATACTGTATGTCTTTAGTAAATTCTGTATTTTGGGGAATCAAAGTAATACTGGCCTCATGTTCCAAAAAGTGCTTTTTTTTTTTTTTTTTGCGGAACCAGGGATTGAACTCAGGCCCTTGTGCTCGCCAGGGAAGCGCTTATTTACTGAGCCATCTACCCAGCCCTCTTCCCCCCCCTTTTTTTAAATTAAAAGTTTAAAGGGTTGGCCAAATTGCTCAGCAGACTAAGCGCCTGCTTAGGCAGAGTGCAGCAGTCAGGGTTTGATCCTTAGCGTGCTGTGCCAGCCACGCCCCTGGGGTGTGCTGGGACGGTGACTGAGACTGGGCATGGTGATGCATGCCTGTAATCCCAGCCTTTGGGGGACTGTAAATACGATGACAAGTTTGATAGTGAAACTCTATAGACCCTGTATTAAATACATACAACAAAAATTTTTAAAAAAACCCAAGAGTTTATGATTGTTATTATTTCCTCCTTAAATGTTAAAAAAAAAAAAGTCACCAGTGAAGATATTTAAGCCTGGAAATTTCAATCACAAATTCAATCTCTTTAATATATAGATTTATTCATATTCTTAATTTTTACTATAAAATTCCTTTAATGACCTAGTTTAGGCTCATGGTTCCTCAGACCCCTGCAGTCTGTCAACTCACATTAAGCAAGCATCTTTTAGCTTTATAGTTTTACTCTATGCATATACATCCAGCAGAACACCACAGAAATCACTGAATGCACATTTTCAGTACTTATTGTGTCCTTCTGCTAGAACTATGTCTTGCAACTTCCAGCTGCTTCAGTCTCCCTAAATTCTTATCTCTTACCTCTTTCTTCAGTGTGTCAAGATCTCTCTTCTCTGCCTCCAGGCAAAGTTGGTATGTGTAGGTGAATGGAGTCACCAGGTATACTCCCCTTCTTTCAGGAACCATAGCCCTCCACTGCTGTTGTCCAATGCATAGAAAATATTGTTTCAATTTATTCTGTCCAGATTTTCAAATTTTTTTTTGGTAGGGGTGTTATGGCCATTTTAAGTAAAACCTAGAAAAACAATTCCTTTATTTTAATGTTAATGAAGTGCAGGGAGTTATTAATCTCTAAAACAAATTTTGACTGGGTGTGGTGGAACACACTTGTAATCCCCAGTACTCTTAGAAGCACAATGACTACAAGTTTGAGCTCATCCTGGACAACTTAGCAAAACCCTGTTTGAAAATAAAAGGGCTGGAGATGTAACTTAGTGCAAAAGCCCTGGGTTAAATCTCCAATACCAAAAAAAAAAAGTTAAAATTAAGATTCTAAGTATTTCATTATAATCTGGGTAAGTGCTCTGCAGTATTTTTTCTTTTTTGCGGAATCAGGGATCGAACTCAGGCCCTTGCGCTTGCCAGGCAAGCACTTATTCTACTGAGCCATCTCCCCAGCCCCAGTACTTTTTCTTTTGTATAATTTCAAGAACAAAAACATTTTTAAAAGCACATCTTTATCTGCTCAATAAATTTTATGCACAGCTTAATGTTAGGCTTTTTGAGATAGAAAAAGGGGTTTATTGTGAAGAGAAATGTGGCAATAGGGAAGACAAAACACCACCATATAAAAATCAGAAACTACAGAACAGTCTGATCATATAATCCCAAAAGCAGTTCAAATTTGATCGCAGATTTCAACAACAATCACTGCTCTATCATCAGATGTTCACTGCTTCCTAACCATAATGTGGACTCACCCCTGTTCTATATTTCTGAGGAATTTGGGGTGTGTTTGTGTGTCCGTGTGTGTATGTGTGTATCCATGTCCGTGCAGGCACATGCACTGATAGGGATGACTAGACCCAGGGCCAGCAGCATGCTAGTCAAATACTCTACCATCAGGTTACACCTCCAGGCTTGCACTTGTGATGTTTTTAACCAACTACCTCACTCTACCGACACAGCTATTCTGTATCTACCTCAGAATGCCTACTTAAAATTTTTATTCATTTATGGGACACTCCAGATTCTTCAATATTCCAGTCCCTCCCTGATTTGCCCATTTATGTCTGTGCATTTGAATGAACAAGATTAAAAGCAGAATACTACTATTAAATTGCCTAACCTATGACAAGTTGTGGCTTGGCTGGCAGCTCACTGTATGTTCGGTCTCCTTAGAAGGCAGCAGGTGATGACCCATCAGTTCAGCATAATCTCTTCTTTATAAGTCTCCTAGACAGACTGTGAATGAACAGCGAGTATAGACATGCAATTCCAAGCAAAATACATTAAGAGTTAAGACCTCAAATTTCAAACCAACCTCTACATTAGATCCCTTTTCTTTAACAGAAATGAAGCCAGAGGTCTGGAAAATGAATGTTTAATGCTGACAGGCAAGATTTCAGGGACACAGAAGTAAAATGGCCCTTTCCTACTTCTTATAGGCCAACTTGTTATCCTCCAAAAAAAAGTTAATCATTATACTCAAAAAGGTGAATCATGGCTGGGCATGGTGGTACATGCCTACAATCTCAGCATTCAGGAGGCTGAGGCAGGAGGATCACTGTGTTTGCTTGGGCTAAACAATAAGACCCTGTCTGAAAATTAGAAAAAAAAAATCTGAGTCATTATATTGTCCATTTCAAAATCCTGTAGGGTAGTAGTGACAGCACTAAAAAAAATGCTACCTAGGCTTTAAAATTCTTAAGGCTTTCAAAACTCTGGCCTTTGGAAAGCTGTCCATTACAATTTTCCACTTCTCTTTCCACATATCCTTATTTCTGCAAAGATTATTCCAATTATCCCATTTCTTACACTTAGTTAAAATATAACCTAATCTCTGGACATAGTGGTGTTTTCCTATAATCCTAACACTAAAGAAGGCTAAACAGGAGGATTTCAAGTTCAAACACAGCACAGGCGACTTAGTGACTTAGCTCAAGACTATATTTCATGGGGCTGGTGAGATGGCTCAGTGGTCTAAAGCACTTACTTGGAACAAGCTTAGCAAAGCACATGGACCACGGTTCAATCCCCCAGCACCACATGCCAGTCAGCCCCGCCCCCTGGTGGGCTGAGCTGGCCACACACACACACACACACACAAATAAATAAATAAATAAAATTTTAAAAAAAGACTATGTTTCAAATTAAAAAAAAAAAAAAAACCAAAAAACCCTGAAGTTTAAAAAAAGGCTAGGGACACAGCTTGGCATGGACCCTTCATGATGATTCCTCAAACACAAACAAAAAAGCCTCTAGTTTATTTTATTTCTGACTCTGCTTGATGCGTCCACTATATTAAAACTTCCACAACTGGGCCGGGGAAATGGCTCAGTAGAATAAGTGCTTGCCTGGCAAGCGCAAGGGCCTGAGTTCAATCCCTGGTTCTGCCAAAAAAATAAATAAATAAAAATAAAAAATAAAACTTCCACAATGGCCAAGTTTCAATCATCTCATCTGACTTGACCTGCTAGTCACATTTGACAGAGGCTTTTTTTTTTTGGTACTGGGGATCGAACTCAAGATCTTGTGCTTGCCAGGCAGGCACTTAAGCAACTGAGCTATCTCCTCAGCAATTTTTTTTTTTTTTCTTTTTTTTGGTTGATAGAGGCTTCTTAATAGCTACAAATAAAATCACAACTCCTTAACTTGATATTCCAGGCTAATATCTGCTTTTCCTCTCACTTGTTCATCTTCCAAAGCAGTCTTGGGGTTAGGGGAGACAAAAAAAAAAAAAAAAAAAAAAATCCATTTAGACATTAACTATGAAAACCAGGCGGCAGACTTGTGTAGCAGAGAGCAGGATGTACAAAAGCCCCTTCACAAGAGAACAGAGCAGGGTCCTGTTTGGTTCTGCAGTTCTAGGGATTAAATCCAAGGTCTTCACACTGAGCTACAGCTTCAGCCCTTTTGGTTTTTTGAGGCAGGGTCTTGTTAAGTCACCCATTCTGGGCTCAACCTTGTGATCCTCATGTCTCCTGCAGTGCTGGGACTGTAGGTATGTGCCACTGCACCTGGTCAAAGTGTGTTTTTAAAACCTTAAGTAGTTAGTGTTGAAGTACAACTGAAGAGTCCAGAAGGGACCCAGGCATGGTGGCACATAACTAATACCAGCACCCTGGGAGGTGGAAGCAAGAGGATCACAAGTTCAAGCCCACCCGAGGCAATTTAGTAAGATTCTATCTCAACATAAAATTGAGACAGAAACATAGCTCAGTGTGAAGGACCTGTATTCAACAATCTCAAGTTACCCTCCTCCAAAAAGAGTAAGGAGGGGAAAGATGAATCCAGGATAGTAATAGGGAAGAGTCTATTCAATAAGATGTTTTATTCCCTTCCTAAATCAAACTGCAATATGATTACTGACTTAATTTTTGTTGAAAGAATAAATCACTGAACTGTAATGTGATTCATTTCTATACAACTACCACCTAATATTTATATACCCTCAAAGATTCAGTATAGCAAAAGATCTAGAAATACTGCAAAGGTTTTCAACTACATCATTCCTAACATACCAATTCTCTAAGTCAGATCAAAATGTTTCAACTTTATATTGGTTGTCATATATTAAGATCATGTATAGTGTATGAAAACCTGTTTTATAACAGCATGTTTAGTAAAGCTGGAACAAACTTGAAATGACTTTTTCATGTATCTGGATCAATCACTAGTAAATATCACATTATACCACACAGTGTATTAAACTATTTTAAAAATAATATTGTATATACACAGTGCTTTATGCCTCCAGAGGCTTTCAATATTATCGAGGGCTGGGGAGACAGCTCAGCTGTCTAAGTGCCTGATTGGCAAGCACAAGGACCCAGGTTCCCTGGTCCCACATGCTGTGCTAGCCCCACAACCCCTGGTACACCATGCCAAAACCAAAACTGGACATGGTGGTGCATGCCTGTAATCCTAGGGCTGGGCAGGCTGAGGCAGGAGGATCATTACAAATCCAAGCTGTGTAGCAAGACCGCATACCAAATAAATAAATATTTATAAATAAATATACTATGGAATCTGATCCCATAAACAAGGAGGAGCAGGCATGTCCTCCATCTAATGCTAGAGAACCTGAGGCCAAGGAAGGCTAGCTTGGTTAAGGAGATAGGGCTGAATGGGAGTAAAACCCAGAGCTGGGTCTCCTGCCCTGTAAACTATATTTTTTTCCATCACCCACACAGCCTCTGGGGAAGCATTTATGACATTTTCTGTTCATTGATAAGTCATTAAATAGTGGACCTTTAGAATATGAGACAAACGTGTTAACACTGTTGGCAGTCAATTCCACTGTTTAACAGACAAGTCTACTAACTTGGAAAACTGTCTCCTCTCACCATGACCACAGCAGCATTATTAGCAATGGTAATTTCAAATTCTCAAAACAATTTAGCCAATTTAACATTAACATTTTCCAATTTCAGAAAGATTCAGATGTACATTATTTCTAACGTTCGCAAGTTTACCAGTTGTGACATTACATACCAGATTCAGTTGGGGGATGGAATGGGGAAGGAAAGCCCTCGTCTGGCATTTTCCCTGGGTGGCTTTAACTTACAGTGGTTTTTAAATTCCAAAGAAATTCTAAAGAAATTACAGATTTAATTTCGGAAGATAAAAAATGAACAATCTCTACAGGTCAAGAGCTTCACAGGTCATAAGCACACTCAGTGATTTTTCCTTCATTTTAAAGTCCCTTCCTTTTAGCATGGAGCACAAAGGGTAGGTAGGACCATAAAGAACAGCACACACTGCCGCTGAGAGGAGGAAGCAGCAGACTAAAGAGCATGTACTTTGTCTCGCAAAAGCAAACAAAGAGCTTAATTTT
>NW_004524651.1:4195123-4213959 GCF_000260255.1 Octodon degus
GGTCCCCTGCGCCTGACTGACTGGGTTTGCCCAAGCAGGCGCTGTGGACAACTACCTAAGCCGCAAGCCTCCTGATAAGTGAATATAAACGCTTATGATTTTAAAAATCTTATTAAAAATCTTATTAATTCAACTAAAATATCACTATTGTTTAAAGCAGCCTGTTGGAAGATACCTGCAAAGTATTAAACATCACTTTCTCTTCATATTCAGCTAATTTTAAAAGGGTACTTTATAGTTATCTTAAGAATTTAAAAAAAAAAAAAGAATTTTTATCATCTCAGATTTTCACACCTTATCTCCTATCTTTTGTCAAGATTTCTGATGAGTATATTATGGAGAATGACTTTGCAGTAAACAATCTACTTTTTGGATTCTATGTTAATTAAATGCTCCTCCAATGTGGCCTGGACTCTTACTGGTGTATAATTATTTATATAACAACATCTATCGCCTTTCTGCTTTTTAAAAAATCTCCTTAAAACAGAAGAAACTGAATTTAATTCATGAAACTAATCTGACGTTCTTCAATTTTCCTACAATTCCTGTGATACTTGACCACCATTTTTATGTTTTAACAGTATCTTGAGTTTCAAGGTGTCCTACCCAACGGATTAAAAAAAATGTTTGATATAAAAAATGTAGGGCCAGAAATATAGCTCAGTAGCACAGCACCTGCCTAGCATGAGGTCATGAATTCAATTCCCAGTACTAAAAAAATAAAAACCCAAATGCACAGAACTATAAACATGAAACAAATAGAGCAAATCTGGGAAGAGAGCTTTGGCAATGAAGCAACAAGGGAGGAACAGCCTAGAATGTTTCAGAAACCAGTCAGTCACATGATGGCTGTGAGCACTGCTGGAGATGAATGCGTGGGGACAACACAGGAAGTCACTCACTCACTTGCAGCAATGAGACCATGGATCCTGTTGGCCTTTGCTAGCTTGCAGTGTAGGTCTTGTATTTTGTTAAACCACCTCAAACTTAAGGCACCCTAACTAGTAAAGGGGTAAGAAGGAAATTAATAAAAATGGGTTCTGATTGGCATTCCACAACTTAACTGTAACTTTTTCTTTTCAGTTGTCAAAACTTTATATTGAATTTTAGATAAACAGAGTTGTAACCAATTTCCTAAAACACTACTCTTGGTTCCCAATTATGTTACCTAATATCCCTTATTTATCATACATGATGCATAAAGTTAAATACAGAGTTTTGAAATATTTGCTTCCAAATTTTAATTGCCCACCATGTTGATATTTTTAGTTTTATTATTAATTTCCATTAAGAAAATTCTGTCATCAGTAAAATTTTTAAAAACTATGAGTTTGGCACACATTGAGTACTTAATACATGTTTAATGTTCAATTTTCTTAGCTTTTATTTCATTCATGAGTGAACTCCTAGTATATCTGTCCTAGCATCTCCTGGCATCCACCACTGTCTATCAGATTTTTCTAAGCTTCTACCGTATCAATCTAGTTTTTCACCTGGCCTTAATACTTGCAACTTACAATTAACACTAGAAGTTGCTCACTTCTTCTGAGTGTTTTAGCACCTCTTGTTTCATGTTTGTTTGTTTTTCCCTCTGTTGCACCCAGAGTTGGGGCCAGCAAAGCATGTGGTACTAGGCATAGAATCTAGGTCCTTGTGCTTGCCTAGGCAGGTGCTTAGACCACTGAGCCATCTCTGCGACCCTAGCTGCTTCTTTTAAAATGTAGATCTGTTCCATAGTACCTTATTCCTCTTCACTCTTGAGGATAATACAATTTCCTACATTAACCGAAATGGTATAGTACTGGTGTAATCTCCCCAAATTTCACATCATTTTAAAAAAAGCCATTTTATGATATACCTTGTCATACATATGGCCACAGCTTTTCTGTAATTCTAAAGTCCACAGAACACTGACTAAATAAGTGTCCAATCTCTTGTATTAAGCATTTTTGTTTACTCACTGCAGAATTTCCTATATTAAAATTTGAAATACATAAGTAAATGCACTGGATGAACTAATTTATATAATCCATACAACAATTACTGAAAATATATGCTATTATTACTATCCCTGTTTTGCAGATGAGGAAACCGAGGCCCAAGTGATTATGGGTTTTAGGTCACAAAACTGACACAGACAGAAGCTAAAAGTGGACTCAGTGTCCATTAGTTGAAAGTGGATTCAGCGTCCATTAGTTTTCCTTAGTTCCTGCTATAGCAAGCTACTACAATTTGGTGATTTAAAACAATACAAATATATTCACTGTAAAGTTCAGAAATCTAAGTGGGTCTTTGGACTTAAATCAAGAAGGACTGCATTTCCTGAGAGAGTTTTCTTGTCCTTCCTAGGTTCCAGGCACTGCCTGAACTCCTTGGCTCTTTGGCACCTTCCTCTATCTTTGAGACAGTAACATTGTTTCTTTCCTTGCCTCTTTGGGACTGAAGTCAGGCAATCTATCACTGGGCTATACCTCCAGGCCGGTTTATTATTTAGAGACAGTGTCTTAATAAATAGACCAGGTTGCTCTGAAATTTGTAATTCTCTTGCCTCAAACTTTCAAATAATGGTATTACAGATCTGCTCCATAGTACCTTGATTCCTCATCACTCTTAAAAACCTTTTAGGGCTGGTGAGATGGCTCAGTGGTCTAAAGCACCTACTTAGAACAAGCTTAGCAAAGCACAGGGACTGCGGTTCAATCCCCAGCACTACATGCCAGCCAGCCCCGCCCCCTGGTGGGCTGAGCTGGCCACACACACACACACACACACACACAAATAAAAATTTAAAAAAAAAACAAAACCTTTTAATCCTTGGCACCACATGCCTACACCAGCCTGGCCCTGCAGTGCCCCCCCCCCCATGCACTGAGTGGCCACCAAGTCCCAGTGTGGTGGCACACATCTGTAATTCCAGCGCTGGGGAGGCTGAAACAGGAGGATCACTATGATCCCGAGCTGGTAGTGAGACTCTGTACAAAATACATAAATTTTTTTTAAAAAAACCTTTTTATTATAATGGGTCCTGGATACTCCAGGATGTACTATTGTAAAATCAGTATATCAACAACCTTCACTCTATCTGCTAGTGTAATTCCCCTTTAACACCTACAATGGTTTTAATACCCCCACCAAAATTCATACTGAATTTTTTTTTTTTTTTTGCGGAACCAGGGGCCCTTGAGCTTTAGCACTTATTCTACTGAGCCATCTTCCCGGCCCCTCATATTGAAATTTTTTTTTTTTTGTGGAACCGGGAATTGAACTCAGATTCTTGCGTTTGCCAGTCAAGCGCTTATCCTACTGAGCCATCTCCCCAGCCCCTCATATTGAAATTTTAATCTCTGTTCTGAGCTATTAAGAGGTAAGATGGACCAGGTGTGATCATTCAGAGGTGAGGAGGTCATGAATGGATTAACCCATTCGCGGATGAATGGGCTAATGGTTGTCTGGAGACTCAGTCTCTTCTTCAAGCCAGTTGGAAAGGACTTCTGGAAGCTAACAGTGGCGAAGAACAGAGAAACAGCCTCTCTGAAATTTGGTGTCCAGACACTGTAATACAGCAACAGGAGGACAGAAGTGGGTCTTTGCAACCCAACAAGGATCTGAAGCAAAAAAAATTTTCTTTTGTGGCGGAACCAGGGATTAAACTCAGGCCTTTGCATGAAGCAAAAATTGAAGCCAGTGAGGAAAGGAGGGAGGGAAGGAGAGAGGGAGGGAAGGTGGGGGGGGGAGGATTCAACACTGAAGATAGGGGCAAATGGCCTCTCTCCTGAGCCCTGACTGAGTGGGAGAGGATCCAACTGGCAGATGCACTCACTACTGGCAACCCCAGAGTACTCCATGGAGAAATGAATGCATCTGTGGACGCAAGCAGTGAATGCAGCACACTGGGGAGGCTGGTGAGTGGCTCAGGTTCAGACCTCCCAGGGGAGAAGACAACTGGCCAGTTGCCATACTCAGTGACAGGTCAACTGTGCTGGGAACTCAGCAACCCTGAGCTGGCTCTATCTAGCAGCTTCCAGGGTTGGGATGCAGTGGAACCAAGTTCAAGTCAAGGAGGTCAAGGAGGTCAAGGAGCCGAATTAAGAGGGCTGGGAGCTGACTTCAATCTCTCAGGAGGCACACAGAGTACTGCAGGCTGAACAAATTGGGTTATAGCCTCACAACCAGAAACTAGCCTGAACTGGAATTAAAAGTGCAGGCTTGCTGGGATTATCCAATACCTCACTGTAAATCCACAGCTAACTTGCTGGAGTTAATCACCATGGAACTGGACTATTTAACCACTCTGTCTACCAGTGACAGCACAGACAGCCCTGATGTGGATTTTTTTTCATCTTGTTTTTGTTTTCGTATGAGTGTGAATATTTTTCTAGGGTTTTTTTGTTGTTCTGTTCTTTTAGATTTTGTTATATAACCACAAATCTCATTCATACAGTTAAAGGTGCCCAAATTAGTCATCACAGTGTTGTCTTTTTGAGACATGGTCTCACTATACAGCTCAAGCTGGCTTTAAATTCAGTACTTATAGCCCACGTTGGCCCTGAACTTGTGGCAATTCTCCTGCCTCAGCTCCTGGCTGGAATCCAGGTGTGCACCACCACACCTGGCCAGTTTTGTCTTTTTCTAAACTGTGTTTGACCCTACTGTTATCACTGATTGTACTACTTTAGCCAGGTGACATAACCATTCTAATCAGTTGATCTTCCTGGTATGCCAAGACTGAGATTGCCTGAGGGACATAAACAATACTATAGGCCAGTGACAAAGAACCAGTAGCCAAGTGGACAGCAACTTGTCATTCTCAATAAATGGAAGAGACAGGATCTTGCAACAGACACCAAACCCAAAACCCACCTACACCTGGAAGACATCTCGGAGAAGTGGCTACTTCCTAAGAGTTCTCAATACTAGCAATAAAGCTATCTGCCAGAAGAAATTTGTAAGCATCAAGTCAGGAATTAAACCACTCTTAAAATAAAAAGAAAATGAAAAGACAAGAAAGCAAGACACAATCCCAAGTTGGGCATGGGGGCACATGCCTGTACAGTGGTCCCTCACTTATCACAGAGGTTACTTTCAGACACTTCCCCACAGTAAGTGAAAATCAGCAAAGTAGTGATATTATATTTATTTTAGTATACATATTTTAAGGCTTTATAAACCTGTCCAACTGTTAAAAACACTTCTAATGTTCCTAACCATTTTCTAAACTCATAAATCTATGTAATTTTAACAACATACTTATACTGTACGGTACTGCAAAACTCCACGATATAGAGAAAAATCGGTGATAAATAATTTACATTATTATTTTTTGAAAACCCACAAAACAGTGAGTCTGCAAAACAGTGAGGGACTACTGTAATCACAGTATTTGGGAGGCTGAGGCTGGAGGATCATTGTGAGTCTGAGGCCAGCGTGGGTTACAATGTGAGTTCAAGACCAGCCTAGTAGGGCCGGTCAGATAGCTCAGTGGACTAAAGCACCTGCTTACGCAGAGCATAGTGGCAAGGGTTCGATCCCCTGCATGCTGTGCTGGCCCCACCTCTGGGGCAGGGCATGCTGAGAGGCGATTGAGACTGGGCGTGGTGGCACAGGCCTGTAATTCCAGCGCTTAGGAGGCTGAAAACAGGAGAATCACTAGGAATCCAATCTATGTACTGAGATGAGACCCTGTAGATCCTGTACTAAATTAAAAAAAAAAAAAAAAGAGTGAGACCAGCCTGAACAGCATAATGAGACTGTTTCAAAAAGACCAAAAAAAAACCCAAAACAAAACAAAAAAAAACAAACCACACCCAAAAAACCCCCCAAAAACAACAACAACAAAAACAAAAACCAACCAACCAATCAAACAAATAAAAAAACCCCTCTGTATTCATAATTAATTGCAATGTTGGTCCTTTGAGATAAGTGGATTTTGGGTTATAGTCTGGCATTAGTCTTTAAAAGGTTAGCCATAACTAGTATAAAGCATACATTTTAAAAAAAAATTTATTTGATACAGGGTCTCACTACATAGCTCAGACTCTTAGTGATCCTCTTGTCTCAGCCTCCCCAGTGCTGGGATTACAGAAGTGTACCACCAGGCCCAGTTTTGGCAGGCCCAGAACAGCCTGTGGTACCAGGGATCGAACTAAGGTCCTTGCGCTTGCCAGGCAGGTGCTTAGACCGCTGAGTTATCCCAACCCAAGAGCATGCATTTTAAAATTGAGAATTATTGTCCATTATGGTCCCTATCTCTAAAACTTCTTTCTAGAATCTGTACTATATCACTAGCTTCTTTTTCCGTTGGTCCTAATTAAGCCTGCAGATATCTTTACAGACTCCTACACCAATATTGAATTCTGAACTAGTTTTAGGCAGTTATGCTGGCACATATCTAAAAGTCCTAGCACTCTGAGAGGCTGAGGCAGGAGAATCCCAAGCTCCAGTCCAGCCTACATAATTCAGCAACTGAGACAGCCACAAATTTAAAAATAAAAAGGGCTGGAAATGTAGCTCAGTGTAAAAGACGCTGGGTATAATTCCTTCCTATATCACAAAAGTGAACAAAACAAAAAACTTAGTCCATACTTTTCAAATAAACTCTAGCCATGTTTATACAATCAGCATATTTCCACACAGAGGTGTAACTTGTTTAATTACTGAATTACTGCCTGTCTCTCCTGTGGCAAAGCTGGCTACCTATCCACCAAAAATCATTTTCTGCCCCCTGTGGTGTCAAGATGTAAGTGGGAGCCAGATGCCCTGCCGGATCTACTTTTTCTGGCTCTCTTTACACCAAGATATATCTATATGGCTTGTTTATATGAAGGTAACGTAAGAAGAACTGATGTCTGTCAGTTTTTCAGTATGTCTGCTAGATGTGGATTTATAGAACAAGATACAGTATTGTAAAAAAAAAAAATAGGTAACTATCCTGAAGGACATTTAAGTACTATTCTTTAAAATTTAACACATCACTGACACATCAAACCTTAGCTTCTCCATCAGACTCAATTAGAACGCCTAACTGAGTTTACCCTGAGTATTAGTATCACTAGCTCAGCACAGAGCCTGACGCTCCCAGGAGTCTGGAGTTGAAAAACATCAGCTGCTACTGTATGAGTTTAGTTAGGTGCTATCAGCTGACATGCCTGTGGCAGATGGACACTGCTACTATATCCACTAGTATTTCCTAAGGTCACTGTCTAAGATGTCTGGATAATTTTAGCAGTCAAAAACCAAGATCTCTACCCTCAGATAGCTTACATTCTGGTGCCGGGAATCTCAGTCATTTAGAGTTGGCACAATAACAACAGTATAAATTCTGTCTGCCAACGTTTACATACAGACTGGACACGGGCAATGATGAACTGCTGGGGAGATGATGAACCGCTGCAGTGATGTAGGACGGAGTGCTACTGTAGATGTTCTCTGAGGGACAATGACGTATCCCCACAAGGAAACAATGCTCCACCTTATCAGGAAGGACAAAGGGTACATTCTTAAGAGATATAATTGAAGAAATAAATATAAGTCAAAGAACAAAAGGCTTCACAGGTGGTAAAGGAAATCACTGTCGATTCAAGAACTTTATACTATGGCAGGTAAGTAGCAAACAAAATGTCTATTTGTAGCTTTAGATGAGAATCTCCCTAACCAGTGAAAATTCGTGTAGCAGTAAGATTTCTAGAACAAACTAGTATAAAAGATATCAAGAAGAAAAGGAATGAGGTAGGCGAGGCAATACACACCTGTAATCCCAGCACTTGGAGGCCGAGGCAAGAAAACTGTCAAAAGTTCCAGGCCAGCCTGAACTACATAGTGATACTGTCTCAAAAACAAAACAAAAGCAAAATAACGACAATACTGAAGGACGGAATCAGCATGGAAGAATCCTATCGTTTCCTCCAAATGCAGCCTTGACTGGATGGTAAGGCTGCACCAGGAGAAAGCATATCCTGCTGGCAGTGCCTCTTTCTGAAGAATGTCTGAAATGTGACAGAAAACCATTAGGTAATGAGATCTTCTATCTATTTTTACTAATATAGGAATAAGGACATAATTAGTAAAAATAATGGCAAGGATGCACAGAAATCATTTGATCCAGCTTTCAAGTTAGAAGACCTGAATTTGAGTACAAATTATACATACATACATACATACATACATACATGAACTAAAGATACTGTGTATATATTTACACACAGAGACAATACAGAGTACAAATCCAAACCTACAAGGGCTATCTTTTGCTTTTTTTTTTAAGAACTGAATGGAGACAGGAAAACCTGATTGGGAAGACATGCTAACAACTATTAATCTCTGAGATTCTGACTTAAACATTTTATTTTTCAACAATATGAATGTTTTGGATGAAGTTTATTATTTTCTATTATAAACCCAAAGTTACGAAAGAGCAGCATTTGCTCAAGCTTAGCATAACCCACCTTTTTCTGTGAACTAAAATTAGTATCTGATATTAATATTTGACTCCTATCTGTTAGGAAACATGCACCATACTTCCATTAAACGCGCTACTTCCATTAAGAAGAAAAGCAATTGAAAGAAAACTGTTGCCAATTCAGAAGCGCATTTTAATGGAGAAATAAAACTGTAAGAAATCCTCCTTTAAGGGCCCTGGGGAAAGAGCTCTGCGGTGTAAGTGCCTGCCTGGCAAAGGCAAGGAACCGAGTTTGATCCCCGGTATGGCATGCTGTGCTGGCCCCAAACTGCACTGGCCACTGAAACTGGGCATGGTGGCACACACCTGTAATCCCAGCACTTGGCAGGCTGAGACAGGAGCATCACTATGAGTCCAAGCTGCGTAATGAGACCCTGTATCAAATAAATAAATAAAAGATTAAAGAAGAAAGAAATCCTCCTTTCATCATTGTTTCATATTCCTAAGGAAAAGACTTCTAGATATAAAACCCAGTTTTGTCCAATCACAAGTCATGTGATCTTAGTAAATTACATATATAGTCTGACCCTGGGTTTTCTGTTTTGTTTTTGGTGCTGAGGACTGAACCCAGGGCTTCCAGCTTGCTAGGCAAGCATTCTACCGCTGAGCCAAATCCCCAGCCCCAATCCTGGGTTCTTTAATCTGAAAAAAAAAAAAAAAACCTATTTCCTCAAGATTTTTTGCTACATATTTTAGAAACATATTTCAAGCATTCAAATTAAATTGCTAGGACTGGGGATATAGCTCAGTGGCATGGCATCTGCCTGGCAAAAGCAAGATCTTAAGTTTGATTCCCATTACCAAAAAATAAAACAAATTAAATTACTAAGGCATGTGAAAGTACCATTTTGCACCAACCTGTCATAGAACAGGCTTAATTCTTACCCAGGGCCCAACAGGAATGAGTGGTTGGGAAATAGAAAAGCATGATGAAGGGAAAGCTATAAACTCCATATATGCCACTCATTTTCCAAAGCCTTAAAAAAATATGGCATAATTCCCAATCTTTGCACATTTTTGCTGTCCTATAATATTACACTAAGAGGCAAGTATCACAGGGTCTCCCAAGCTGGCAAGATAACTAGGGAGGCTTCTATACTTCAAGTCAGCTTAACAGCAAGGTCTCCCAGGGATTCTAGAATGCTGGCAAGCGATCTTTCAACAGTCAAGGGCCAAGACGAGGGATGAACAGTGAGTGGCAGGACTATTGGCCAGTTTGAAATAAGACTGGAGTATGTGCTAGCAAGTGAACAAGGAACCTCACCCTCACATCATCCTTAGCTCTGGCACCAGGCTGAGTAAAAGGAGGTAATGGGTATATGCAGTGCCAAAGTCCTGGGTGCCCGCCCAGGCAGTGCTCTGCGCTCTGGAAGGTCTGCAACACTGGCTGGACTCCGCCAACTGCCGCAGAACCATTTCATGGCTTAGGACCTTCTGGACCTGACCGAGTCACCACTTGTATGACCACAGGATTATGTTTTCATGAAGGGAACAAGCTGAACAAGCCGACTGTCTTGTGGCTGCTCTCAGGCAACTGTCTATAGCTTGAAAAGCAACACAGGAAAGCTATTCCTCCATCAAAGGTGAGCACACTCACCTCGGCCAGGGCAAGGCCTGCCTTCAAGCATGCTGTGATTACAGTGTTTTGTTTTTTTTTTAATGGTTGGATTTATTTATTTATTTATCCATCAATTTTTATTTTTCCCCCATAATTTTGATAAATAGCAATGAGACAGTTTCAAATCGAATCAGTAGGACAGTTTCAATAATTAACACACTGCATACACTCTTCCTAGTGGTTAATTGCTGTACAAGATGCGGACTTGATATCCTATTGTTTTTGAGGCAGGGTCTCAATCTGCAGCTCTGGCTGGCCTTGAAGCTACAGCAATCCTCCTGCCTCAGCCTCCTGAGCACTGTATTACAAGCATGAACCACCATGCCTGGCCTTACTGCTTTTTAAGACAAAAGATGTTAACGTATGAGTTGGTTTTTTTTCTAAACTAAAATCTCAGTATTCAGGTTTAATTGTAGGATTGGCACTTGGCCAAAGTGAGTTTTGGGTTGCAATTTGGGCCCTTCGCTGTAAAAGGTTCACCATCACTTCTATAGCTCACTTGCCTCATAATTATACCATGGAGGATTGACAGGACAAATATCTATTCAAAGAGTATAGACTTACAAAAAGAGGCAAAATTAGAATATGTTTTTATCACTAAAACCTTATTATACTTGCTTGTTTTTATAAGTTAACTCTAAAAAGCTCCCTAGAAGTCTAACCAGAAAAGGTTACATTTGCAGGAAAAAAAAATTTTCGGGGCAAATAATTTTTTATTTTCAAACAACTGATCAACAAATTTTGAGAATATAATCTACCTATAATTTTAGTTTCTTTTCTAGGAAAATCCCTTCTGCAATCCTTCAAAGGCAAACCCTTTAAAAGGCCCATGTTTTGCTGTGTTCTATTAACTGCACTGGGATAAAGACCATATTCAGAGCCAAAGTCTATACTTGTCAATTAAAAAAAAAAAAGTTTTAATGATAACTATTTCCCAGATACGAGACGTGGTAAAGTTCTCATCCAAATAGTCATGATTACCCAATAACTTATGTCACACCTATAATACATGTCTCAAGGATTAGAAAACAGAAAAAATTACAAGTGACACAGATTTTCATTTAACATGAATTTCACAATATGTGTTGTAATACATTGTTCACCAACCAGTTATTCATATTACCAAATATATACACACAAAATTGAAGAAAAAAAGAAAAACATTTATAAGAAATTAAAGAGACAAAAAGGAGAAAAAATTGAAAAAGAGGTGAAACACATTAAAACATTTACTCCTTTCTATAGACCAGTAGAAAAACAGTACAGTCGTTCAAACCATCCTGCTTGTATACCTAGATAAATGTCTTTCCCCCACTCCCTTTCCTGTCCTTCTCCTCAACTCAGTAACTCTTTCCTTTTGAATAAGTTCATTCTCTTTTGCCAGTGTCTATTGTACCCTTCAGATTCCATTTTTCTTTTTCAGGTTCTCACACTAAGGAGCCAATATGATGTTTGCACATGTGGGTCTCATTTAATAAGGAACTAATTAAGGGATTACTTTTCTAATTAAGTTAAAAAAAACTTGCATTCAGTTGTCTTTATATAATAAAACTACTATAAGAGTGTCATAGGATCTGTATTTTTGAGTCACAACCATGTGTAAAGAACTAATGTCTAGACATCAAGTTTTTCTGCCTATAGAACTGAATAATTCATTACAGGTTAAATTGAGCCAAGTGTGCTGGTAAACCTCTTTAATCCCAGAATTTAGGAGGCAGGAGGATCATTTGTGTGTTCAAGGCCGGTCTGAACTACATAAATAAATTAATTAATCAATTAAATAACATAAATCTATCTGGTGCAAAAAAAGACATTAAAGTTTCAGCTGTACCAGGCACTTAGTGCCACCCCAAACCAGAATTGCTGTAATGGGTCATCACACTCAAAAGCTCTACCCATTTAGAAAATCTGTAACAGTCTCATACTGATCACCAACCCATGGAAATTCCTGGAGTGACGGTCATTTTTATATTAAAATTAGCATTGTTTTTGGGTTAACTTAAGGTTAAAAATATTTACTCAAAGGGAGTAACTATTTAAAGTTCAGTGTCAGGTTTATGAGGATTTTTTTTTTTTTTAGTATAATCTTAACTGGCATCTAATTTTAAAGCAAATTCTACACTAAAACATTTTCTTAAAACTTTATATATTACAAAAAAACTAACTGTAGCAAAAGCACAAATAATGTAAGGCTGAAAGGCTATCAGAAATCATCTGGCGCAACTACCACTAATTTCAAGAGGCCTAGGAAGTTTATTCAATTGGCTAAGACTATGTGGCTAGTCATTGTTGGAAGTGAATAAAAATCTGTGCTGTCTTCTTTCCTTATACCACATTTCCTTCTCTGTTCCTTTCCACATGCCTGTTATTTCTTAAAGCATCTTTATGTGTAAAATACTAATCACATCAGAACAAAAGTTGAAAATTAAACTTGCTAAGAATCAATACAAGTATTAATTACACAAACAAGTCACCGATTTCCTCCACCTTACCTCAACTTCTACTTAATGCTTAGAAAAACAAACTGTACTAAAAATCAGAGAAGTTCGGGATGTGGTGGCACAAGCCTGTGATCCCAGCACTCAGGAGGTTTAAGCAGAAGGACTGCCACAAGTCCAACATCTGGGATACACAGTGAGTTCAAGACCAACCTGAACTACACAAGACCCTGTCTAAAAAACAAAAATAAAGTGGGGTGTGATGGCCCAAATTTGTAATCCCAGCATTCAGGAGGCTGAGGCAGGAGGATTGTTGGGAGTCTGAGACCAGCATGGGCTACAAAGTGAGCTCAAAGCCAGCCTGTGCTGCATACATAGTGAGACCCTGTCTCATAAAAAAAAAAAAAAAAAATCCAAATTAAAAAGTACAATAAGATTCAGAGAAGCAACTATTCTCCACAGTTAGTTGAAGAAAACCTAGTCTACATATTTCTAGGAACAGAGGCTGGGAACCACATAAACTTTTTTTTTTTCCAGACAATTTTGAAGTTTCAGCACTCAGTCCTTTCCTCTGCACTTCCTGTCCCCACCCCCACCCCAATGACCCACTCTTAGTACTGTATCCTATGAGCTGTGCATTCTTTGGCACACATTGTAGCAAGTGTGAACTTCCCTTCTTTTTGTTCTGGGAGGATACAAACACAAGTTGTTATATTTACTGTCACTATTAACATGCTACAATACCAAATGTATTTCAGAAAAAGCTTGGCTTTTTAATAAGTTAGATTTTTTGTATTCACTAAAGTAGTAAAAGAAATTTCTTTAAAATAAATTTTTGCTAAAGACTAAGTTCAAGGAAGGGCTGGGGAGACGGCTCAGTAGAATAAGCGCCTGCCTGGCAAACGCAAGGGCCTGAGTTCAATCCCCAGTTCCGGAAAAAAAATTAAAAAAAAAATTTAAAAAGTCTTTAAAGTTGAGATGGAAACCATTGCCATGAAACACCAACAATCCTGGATGAAACAGAAGTAGAGCACTTTGAAAACATAGTTGACCTTGCAAGACCTTGAAGAAAGTCCACGTGATCTAAAAGCAAGCAGCAAAGCAGAATCCAAAGCACAAAACCTATAAATTCAGCTGCCTTCAGGGGCACCAGGATTCTCCCTGAGGTTTGTAACTTCCAAGCAAGGACCATGTATGTACCTGGTGGATGTTTGGAAAAGACATCCCACCCCAGTCCTCATCTGTTAAATTGAGGTCAATGGAAAGGCACCCATTCTTGGGTCTGGGGTCAGTCCTGTCTGTGCTTGTAGGCTGTGCATTACTACTAACATAATTTGCTCTCCCTGCAAAAATATCTAGGTTGGGACAACAAATGATATCATATTTCTATTCAAAGTCTACGTACTGAAAGGATGGGCAAAGAAAGAAAATAACATTTAAGAGGGGCAAAATGTAACGTTTCCACTTTATGTTGCACATGGATTAACAATGCTCTTTAAAGTTAATAAAGATGTGTCCTTCTTTAGCACAGGGTCAAAATAGTGGATGAATACATACCTGTAGTATGCATTGTATTTCAAACCTGGAATGCCACTCAGACTTTCTTGATTTAAAAAAGTACCACTGTTATCGCTTCTCTACAACCTCTCAGACTAGTTCACTTTTCCTCGGTTTTATATTATATCACATCTTACTAATATTATGAATAAAAGTTTTACTAACCACAAAAAAAAAAAAAAGACTAAGTTCAAGGGGGCAGAAGATGTAGCCCAGGGGCTTAAGTTGCCTGCCTGGCAACTGCAAGGTCCTGAGTTCAACCCCTGGTACAAAAAACAAAAACAAAAACAACAAAACCACACCCAAAAACAAAAACAAAACACCACTAGGTTCAACTACAAAGAGTTTCTAATATCAAAATAACCTTTAAATTCACATTTGCAAGACTTTTTAAAATATTTTATAAAATCACCTCCTAAACAAAACTACAGAATTTATTTACTTAAATATGGGGAAAAAAGCAGTAAGCTAGTTTTATAAACTTCTGGTAAAAGTATAACTAAAATATTTGCTGTATGTAAAATGAGTCATAGTTATAAAGTCATAATATACTCAGAGTCATTTCTATATACAATTCAAAATTCATTTAGTTTTTACTGGACTTGGGGTTATTCTCAAGCAGTAATATAAAAATATTCCTTGCCACAGTGAACAATATACCAAGGGTACCAACTAGTCATGGAAAGCACCAATTACAACACAAGGAGACAAGTGCTTTGTCTCAAGAGTTCTGTGGAAGCAAAAAAGAGGTCAACATACCCACGTCTTGCAAAGTGCCTGGCCCATGACAACACATACTTGATAATGTTCAAGTGGACAGTCTTCCAGTTCCTCTCCCTTCCTTTGGGCTTCCAAGTACTGGGCTCTTCGACCCCAATACAAATTAGCCAAGTGAACCATCAGTAAAGCCAGGATTAGAGAAAGAATTGTCTCTAGATTTTCAGTAGATAGCAATGCTAAAAGAGATGATACTATGCTGTTTACTTGCCATATTTACAAACTGAGCAACATTTCAGAAGAAACACAATTTACCTTTGGCATCTTGCAACCTAAAGCTGCCATATATACCCGGCACTCTGTACTTGTTGATGTTCACCTTCTAAACACCAGGAAGGTGTAAGGAAAGAAAATAGAAAGTTCCTACTAATAAGTCAGCACCAGGGGATATATCATGGGCAGCTAGATCTAGAAATAATTCCTCTGGAGGACTTTCCACCTCCTGGGAGGAAGGTAATCCAAAGAAACAGGATTTCAGTGGTCTGCTTACTCTCCAAAAGTAATAGTTATTGTAAGGATCCTGGCTTACAGCAGAATCAAGTACACACATGGTATATTGCATGTTTCAAAGCATCTTCACTTTCCTAGCTTACTGTACATCTGAACAGGAAAACTGAAGGTCACTGCTCCCCAGGGTTAGGAATCAGGGAGGAGTTGAGGCACAGAGGCTTGTAATTCAGTCCAACTGTACCTCATTAGTGCATCATGCTACACTCTACAATTACCAGATTCTCCATCTTTCCTGGAGTGGGCTTTAAGACCTTAAAAGTAAACCCAGCGCACACAAGGATATACTGCCATCAAGTGTGCCAGTTCTAAGACAACAGTAGTGCTGCTTAAGCCAACAAAGTAGTGCTGCTTAAGCCAATGATTTTTTTGGCATCCAGACATGTTAAAATATACTGGCAGCCGTACCAGCTCTTCTCTTTCACCCTCTGCTGTTACTACAGCTCCTTTTGCTAAATCTGCCTCTGAGTTTAGACAGGAGCTGGATGGTTCATAATCACCCAGCAGCTGCAGCTGAGCAATATTCAGCCTAATTGTGGCATTGCAGCAGCTGAGAGGAAAATACATATCCTGCCATAGCCATGTACACTGCACACACCGCCACACCACTACCAATGAAACACATACCTTAATAGGAACAGATGATTTCCTTTCAAGAAAAGAAACGGTTGCTCACCAGAGGATTAGTTATTTGTACCATAAACCTGTTTAAATGTGAACTGAAGGTGACCGAAGCCATGCAAGGGTTCTGAACAATACCTTACTCAACTTCCTGTAAATATTCACACAACAAAATCAAAATCACAAACATCGCCCTTCTAACATGACAAAATTCCTTCAATGTAAGATTCTGGCACATGCGATTTCTTCAACTCTTCATGGCAACAATACAAAGCAACACCAACTCAAACAGCAAGTCATTACCTTAAATCAAGTAGTGGCAATGATTCTCGACATTTCTGCAACCCCAACGCTTTTCTGTCATTTGCTTTCTTTTGAAACAAAACTATTTTCCTTTCAGGTCTTACAGACCTGCAGGAAAACTTACTTTAAACTGAGAATTTCATGACATCCTTTAGAATATCAAACCTAAGGCTGCAATTATTGATCTAATGAATCACTGTTCTGCCAAACTGAAAATGGTTAAGATTTAAGTCTGGTGCCCTAAAGTTTCAAGGTTTGTCATGTTAATTTTCTGAAAGATTAGGCAGTTCACTGGACAGTACTGATTCAATAAACATTTTCATTACCTATTATTCACTTACACTGTTTAAAATTAGTAAAATCAAGTACCTTCCCTCAAAATATTAAAATAATTAACATACTAAAGAATTTTATTACAAATATTCTTTTGAAAATCCTGTTTACTATTCACTTGGAGTCTGCGTGCAACATTTTCAAGGTTTTTATATACTTGCTGTTCTATGGCGATTACCGATTTTGCTCCTGTTTGCAGAGGCCAGAGATGATTCCAAAGTGTGTCACCAAAGGTGAAGTTCTTTATGCAAGCATTTTAAAGACTGCATTACACTTTTTTTAAACAAGTTTCATGTAAAGTAAAATACAGATATATAAAAGCACACAAAACAAATACAAGGTTTATTGAATTATATATACCAAGACCAAAACCTCCAAGACAACTATCAGGTTAAAACAATTTTGTACCACATTAGAGTCTAAGTCCCAATCACAGCCTCCTTCCTTCTCCCTTTTTTATTGGAAACAGTTCTTTACAGGTTTTTTAAAAGTATGGTCTTACCACCCAAGTTTCATTCTTAGCACCAAGCTTAGTGCTGTTTTTCTAATCTTTTGATTATTAGCCTTTCATATTAGTAAAACTAACAAATTATGCCCACACTGAACTGACTCATTAGACTGAGAACTAAATATACTTGTAAAGAAAATAGCAATAAAGTCATAGCAATAAACTACTGCCTAAAATAATGCAAATATGAACTCTGAATAAACAAATCTTACACTTGGGTTGGTAATATTTCATTTATACTGGGTCACTGCTATTTTAGCATATTTATTCTTTTACAATCACAAACAGTGAAAGCGTTTATTTACATAGACACTGATTTCTTGCAACTTGAGATTTTTTTTTTTTTTTTGAGGGGGGGAAAGACCATGTATTAATGCCATACTTTGACCATAAGACAAATTCCACCTATCCCTGAAAGACAGGTCAAGGCTGTAATTTCACTTTCGGTTGAACAGAAAGGAGTCAATTTTGTGGTTTATGAAGTCAGCAAAAACTAACTGGAAAATTAAAGCTATTATAACATTTTGGTGGTTACAGCAGAGTACATGTTTTAAGAGCTCTTTTATCTTTTATCCTGGAAACGTGAATATGAGCAGCCTTCTACTTAGATTTAGATCAAAGGCAATTTATTTTTCAATTTTACTACACCCTAAACTGATAAACAGTATTTAAATTCTTGCTTGAACGTTAGGCAGTATTCAAACATTAAGATACAATTAAAAGCCAATGTGGCAAGGGCCTCACATATTTGCTGGGGGGAAAATGTCTTAGTGAAACACTTTCTTACAGTACAATGTATGACTACCATGTGAGATGCACCCAAGAACCATGGCTTCTAAGTCAAAACATTATCTGTTCGGGCAGAATGTTTCCTGTCCACTGTGCCGCAAATATCATGCCAGCTAAGATAATAAATTTAGCGCCTAGTTTGTCTTAAACGCAGTCACACGTAGACGTTTAATAGTGTTTCTCCCGGCATATATAATTTAACTTCAGAAATTTAACAGGATGACTTAACTATACTCTGAATTACCAAGATCCCTTTGGTGCTAGAATTCTACATACAGTTACGACGCACCAACACACGAGGATCGTGTCATACAAATCCGTCGCTGTGAAAACACCACTGGGACTTGTATATGTAATGAATGGCACGGACGTAAAGCTGTGGTTCTATTAAGACAGTTTACTTTAACAACGTACTAAACATTACACTGTACGTTATGCCCTGCCTGCTTTAATCCGTCATGAAAAAAAAAAAAAAAAAATTCAACCAAATCCACACTCCCAGAAACAAAAACTGAAGCAATCTTTAAGGTACCAGACGTATTTTCCAAGTGTTTCCTAATCCAAGTGCTTCCTACAACAACTCTGCCCGGTGCCCAAACAGCCAAAGCTGGAAGCAATTATCGAGGAGAAAAGCACACTTGGAAACACAATTTTCTTTAACCCATGTGGACAGGGACCCGAATCCAAAGGCGGGCGCCGGGTCACTCCACCCTCCAGGCGGCCGCGGCCGTGCCGCCCCAAACCCCCAGCCCAAAACAAAGAAAAACTTTAAACACGCTGCGGTTTTCAATCAGACCCGGGGCCGCCACGGGGTCCCCACACCCACACCACGGCCGCTCGCCCGGCGCAGCTGCCACCGGCGTCAGGCGACACGCGCGCAGCCTCCGGGACAGCCGGCCGCGCCCCTCGCCCCGCTCCGAGCACCGCGCG
>NW_004524651.1:4214669-4226570 GCF_000260255.1 Octodon degus
CCGGTCCCGCCCTCCAGCCGAGGGCGCCGGGCTTTGTTTCCGCGGGGAGGACGGCGAGCCTGCCCGCGCGCGGCCTCCGCGCCCTCGGTCGGGCGGTCGGGCGGGCCCGAGGTGCCGCTCACCCCGTCGCTCCGCGGGCAGCCTCCTGTTGACTGTGGGTCGAACCAGCCTTGCCGACCGGGAACTGAACCGAGTTCTGCCGGCCGCGGTTCCTCTTGGCTTTGGCTTATGCTGGACCGTGCATTTTACAGGATCCTAGCGACATCCAGGGTGCGAAGTGGGACAAGTGTGCTCAGTGACCTGGCTGGACAGCAGGGCAAGCTGGGGCGAGGGCCACGCGGGGAGCGGCCCCCCGGCGCCGGGCGTCTGCACCTGCGGCCTGGCGAGGGCTGCGGGAGCGCGGATGCCTGAGGCTCCTCTGGAAGGCCGCCTCTGCCTAATCGGCCTGCGAGTTTCCTCTTTGTGCTTCCTGTTTGGTTGGTTATCAGAATGTTTAATGTGGGACTTTTGGTTTCCTTTGTGGTTTTTAGCTAAATTCGGAGTCATCTTCAACAAATGCAGAACAGCCCAATCGTCTGTGAGGACCGTGCTTTTCTAGGAACTTAGGGGAATGTATATAAGGGTGTGAAAAGATGTTCTTCAGCCCACGAACTGAACCCAAGGGAGGCACAGGCCTCCGAGTGACAAAAGGTGCCCTAATGGGGCATGTTGCTTTAGTTTCTCAAACTTCATTCATTCTTGACTGCCCCAGGCATTACATTTTTCTTGTAGATATTGTTCAGTTTTTCTTAAAACCAGAAATTCTTTGTATTGTTGTCTTTCCAAGAGTCTAAATAAAATATTTTTTATCTTCCTGAAACGTCAGTCTCAGAAGATCTGCAGTATACATTTACCCTGGCTTCTGTTAAGTTTGCTTCTCTTAACTCTTGTTTTTTTAAAAAATTAATTCTGTCCCTAGTTTTTATTTTAGAATATTCATTTTCCAATGACAAGCTTCAACTTGTAAATAACCAGAATGTTTTCAGTCTTACACTTAGTGCCGCTTTTTTTTTTTGGGGGGGGGTGGATGCGGTCTTTTTAAGACAGGGTCTCTGAACTCACTGTGTAGCCCTGGCTTATCTGGAATGTGCAGCGATCCTCCTGCCTCTGCCTCCTGAGTGCTGTGCTGGGTCACAGGCGTGTGGTACAATGACCGGCTCAATGACTTATTTCCATGTATTCCACTTATATGTTCAAAACATTGGGGGGGATTTAGCTCAGTGGTGCAGTGCCTGGCTGGCAAGCTCAAGGTCCTAAGTGTGATTCCTAGTTCCCACAAATAATAGTAAAAACATTTTTTTAAAAGATCAAAGTTTGGTGTAATAGGAGTTACTTCTAATTGAAAATGTTTGTTAAATGAATGAGTGAAGCAACTTGTCCCCGTGGGTCCCACCTCTTCTGAGATCCTGAGAGAGATCTGGTACTGTGTGGTGTTCGGGTAATAGGCCAGCAGTCTTCAAATCCAGAGGAAAGCTTGTCTGTTAGAAGAGAGAAAATAACTTAGGAGCCCTGCCAGGTCCCTAGAAAGTGAAGTGTTTTCATTTGTTTAGTAATGTTTAAAATGATTTGACTGGAAATTGGGCCTGTGTCTGCTCCATCCTCTGGAACCTGTGACTCTACCAGGAAATGTTTTTGTCAGATAAACTTTCCCTCCTGCTGTTGCTTCCCTCACTGAGGCTGGAGTTGTGCTTTCTCTCCCTGGGAGTGGTGGGTCCTGCTCCCACCCATTGCCACCACCCCTTTCACACTGCCCCGCACCTCCGTGGTGCTCTGTACCGATGCCTTAGTTACTTTTCAGTTGCTGAGATAAATATTCAACGCCTGAAGTTGAGGGGGGAAAGGCTTATTTTTTTGTTTTGTTTTTGCGGAACCTGGGATTGAACTCAGGCCCTTGCGCTTGCCAGGCAAGCGCTTATTCTACTGAGCCACCTCCCCAGCTTATTTAGCTCACAGTTCATAGAGGTTTCAGTCCATCATGGTGGGCTCCAACACAGTTTGGCATGGTAGAGGAAAACAGCTCATGGTGGCACAGGATAGCAAAGCAACAGGGACAGATACGCCTTTTTCTGTCCCTGGTGTTACATCCAGTCTACCCGGATGAGGGTGATACCAACCAGTCGTGGACTGATCCAGCAGTCATCTAACACCCTTACTCCTGGCGTTGCACCGTGACCCAATCACACTGCAGATTCAGCCACCTTTAAAAAAAGCTCCATCTATGACTACATGAGGCTTTGGGGGCCACCTAGACACAAGGCACAGTATTAGCCTTGCCAGTCCACCAGGCCCCTACTGCTGCTGAACCCAGCACAGAATGTCAAGCTCTATAGACGAAGATCAGGTCAGGCCGAGGGATGGATTTCTAGCCCTCAGCGAAGCAGCAAAGCCATTAATCTTCTGACAGTTGGTGTCTTTATGGCCTCTTGGGTTACATGGATTACAGTTTTTGTTTCCCCTCAGCTGGGCAAGAGTTGCCTAACAACCAGATCAATGGCTGTATAGAGACATGTACTATGACAATAGATGTCTGTGAAACATCTTAAAAATAACGGAAGGCACAACTGGCAATTGTAGTGTGAGCTTCAATAAATCTACCCCATCTTGTTCTATGTTGCCTTCTCTAGTCTTTAACTGTGTTGCCATCTGCTATAAGGTCATACATAGACTTCCTCACTGGGCCTCCCTAACTCCAGGATCATTCCTAGCAATCTAGTCTTCTCTGTTGGCATCTTCTTTGCGGTCTGTTGGTTCATTCTCTGCCTTCAGTTCTATTTCCATTTGGCCCTAGTCCTATATCTACTGAAATTTCTTCTGCAACTCTGCCTCCTGGTATCCACTCCACCTGTTCCTAGGCAGCCTTCCCACAACTCCAAACTGGACCTTCACGCTGCTGTCCGACCAGTTTCCAAGCTGGATGGACATTTTGTGTTGTCTCACATGACCTCCACTGAGCAAAGTACAGCAAGTACAAGATGCCTTTTGAGGGCATGCTTAATTTCCCATGTTAAATACCCCTGATATTTAATCTTCCCTGAGTAGCTGGGGTGTAGGGCTTCGATCTGAGTACCCATGCTGGTAATCTCGGGCTTTACCCTGGGAGAGCTATGAAGGTGATCCAGATTAGTCATGGTGGAATTCAGCAGCAGTGTCAGAAGCTGAGTGTCCAGGGTCGGAGAGTGGGCAACAAGTGTCCAGTCCTGGTGATAACTGCATCCTGACAGGACTGGAACGCTGCCTTACCTTTCTTGCTTCCTGTCTGAGCCTTCTCCTCTAATATTACTGTCGATTCTTTGAACTGCCAATAAATTACTGCTTAAAATAAATAGGGATTGTTTCTGTTCTTTGCAAATAAGAATCACAACTTGGTCTGTGTGCCTTGCTTGTACTGTGACAGCCAACTGAAGTCCTGGGAGTGGGGGTACAGGTGGTAAGGGTGCTTGTTTTCACAGAGTAGGATGAAGTGATGGAAAGCAGAATGGGCCTACAAGATGTAGGGTCCCAATCCTGAAACTCACATGCTTGTGTCACATGTGAAACACAAAACCTAGCAGAGAGCTGTCAGTCCTTCACCTGGCCTACCCATGGCTATCCTGGTGTTTGAAATCATGGCATAGAAACCCTTTCTCCCAGAGTATTAACTATCCTCAGAATCTTCTCAACACAATTCAGGCAGTGTTCACTCTGATTGGAGTTCAATTATGCTGAAGCAACTTGATATGTCTGTCAAACAGGCTGACAGTTTCTTCCTATGATCTATATTTGCATTTCCTAAGCCAACGTGTGTTTGGTCTGTCTTTTTCTGATATACTAAGCTGATGTCTAGTCATAATACGTGTCTCTGACACTAAGTTTGAATGCCACTAAAATTGTTACCAGATTGCTACTTCCTGGATATCTTCACAAATAGGTTATGAAAAGTAGAGCATGACTTTGCTTGAAGGCAAGAAGTTACAGTTAGAATGTTTACCTGCATTGATGGTTTAGAAAGGAAACTACAAGCCAGGCTCCTAGGTTTAAAGTTAACTGAGGTCAGATCACAAAATATAGAAGATTGACAGTAAGGAACCTTTTATTATTAGATATTTTAAAACATGACACTATGGTTGGGTTTTTAAAAAAGTTTTTAGACTATGTCTATGCATCTAAAACTTTGCTTTAATCTCCTTTCTAAAGCTAAATCTGTTTTCGCATTTTTTAGCTTTACAGATCATTATTTTTCATAATTGTGTCTGACCAAACTTTAAAATCTGACTCACTTGATCTTACTGTTTTATGTAAACTACAATGCATTTCATCTTTTAGCAAAATATACTCTTCTTTGACTTGTGTATGAATGGATAGGGCTTTTGATTATTTGAAATTGCTACCTGTATCAGTTTCCCTAGAACAGATTTAATATAAAATAGATAGAAAGATAGATAGATAGATAGATAGATAGATAGATAGATAGATAGATAGATACAAACACACATACATGTACTAAAGGATTTATAAGGTGGGCTTACAGTGGCCACATGTGGAAGTCAGGTGTGGAAGAGTAAAAGGGAGCTGTTGGTGCACTTGGCGATCTGAAGTCGAAGGCCTGACACTGGAGTCCTGCTCGAGTTCATTTCTAGAAGCTGAAGGGTTTGTGCTAGAAGGCTAGAGTCTCCTCTGCAAGGCTGAAGGTGGGCAGCCACGAGGGACGGTGAAGACTGGGGCGCCTCTACATAAACAGATATAAGACTCCTTTTTCTTTCCCTTTTCATTCCATCAGGCTACAAGCCATTGGTTGGCCTCACCAATACTCCAGGTGGGGCTTCCTTCCTCAGTGAGTCCATCACCCAGAGCCATGCTAAGCCAATTGGCCGAGGTTTCTTATCCAGGGTGACAGCACTGTTACCTGTCACAGTCTACCCCTTCTCAACTTGACAGCCAGACACATTTTCTTAAAACATATTCTTATCTCCAGATATGATAGCAAGTTCATATATGTACCTGGCATGGTCAGCTATCCTGTGTATGAATGCAATGGGAGTGTACTCATGCCTTCCCCAGAACAGAAGCCAAAGTCTTTAGGTGATGTTCACTCCTAACAACTCATAACTTAAACATTATAACAAGTCTTACCATACCTAAGAACCAATATTAAGTCTGTAACATTATGTTTTAAAAGAAGCATATTAACAACATAGAAAGCAGGTATAATTTTCATTCCTATAACTGGTCATCTGGTCATAGCTGGTATTTATAATTACTTTCTTCCAGTACTTGCTCTATATTCCCTGGCCTTCAGCAAGCATCTCAGCAGGTCTTGGATCTTTTCCTGGCAGGGTTATCCATACCTTCATTCCTGAAGGTTCTGAGCCATCTGTCATCCTGCCTGGATTGGGTTGTTGTTGCTTCCCATCATGGAGTGATAGTCTTAATTTCCCCTTGACAGTGTGAATCAATTACCCCTGCAAACACCATAACTCCCTTTGTAGCTTGTTTACTCTGAGGCATGCAGAGCCCAGAATGACCACGGGTAAGTCTAAGCTTCTAACTCAATGGAATCATTGTGCTTCCTGGTACAAGCCTTTTCCCTCTGGAACTAAGACTTCTAGATCAACAGACCATAAGGTCATAGGAATAGGAAGCATAGATCTTGCTACTGGGTCACTAGGGGTAAGTGTTGAGTAGTACCATTTCTATTTCTACCCTTGATTTCTGGACCTGTGAATCCTGGCTATGGGAGACACAGTACCAAAGAGTGGATGATTATTCCAAGTATATCCAGTCTTTTGAAAAACTCCATACCAACCCTGCAAGACATTTCTACCTGGCTGGCATTGTAACTGCATCTTCAAAAAGTCATTTCACCTTTCTATCAATCCAGCCACTTCTGGATGGGGAGGAACATGGTAAGACCAGTGAATTTCATGAGCATGAGCCCATTGTCTCACTTCTTAATGCTGAATGGAATTCCACAAAGGTGGATAAGGCATTCTGTGACAGTGGTCTTGGCAGAAGCATTACATGCAGGGAAGGTCAATCCAGAATAAGTGTCTATGCTAGTAAAGACAAAATGCTTCCGTTTCCATGATGGAAGTGGTCCAACGTAACCCACTGCCACAAGGTCACAGGCTGATGGCACCAGGGAACTATACCACACTGGGGACTTGGTTTTAGTCTCTGCCGCTGGTACATTGGGCATTCGGCAGTGGCTGTAGCCAGATCAGCCTTGGTGAGTGGGAGTCCACATTACTTCTCCATGCATAACCTCCATCCTTGCCACCATGGCCACTTTGTTCTTGAGTCCACTGAGCAATGACAGTTGGCTAAAGGAAAATATGCACTGCTATCCACAGAATGGGTCATCCCAGCCACTTGATTAAAGTCTTCTTTTGAAGTCACTTTTTGGTGAGCATTTCCATGGGATACAAATGCCCTTAGCTCCTTGCCTCTATGGAGAGGTCTATCCACGTACTTCTCCAGATATCTTTGCCACCAATTTCCCAGTCATGTGCCTTCCAAGTCTCTCACCATCTGGCCAGATTACTGGCCATGAGTCAGCATACAGTTGCACACCTGGCCATGTTTTCTTCCAGGCGAAATGTGTGACCAGGTGTAGTATTCAGCTGGAGGCCACAATGATGTTTTGGAGTCCCTGGAAATCAGTGTTAGTTCAAAACCAGGGTCCGGTGGTCCCTGACATCTCTGATCATTCCCCCTATGCCCATGTACAGTTACCCTGGTAAAGGCTTGGGCCCCTTTCAAGGAAGATAAGAAAAAGACTGATGGTGTACATTTTTGAAGGTTACCCAGCCACCTACACCTTTGGCTCTGTACATTGGCTTAAATCTGGGAAGTGTTTGTGGGGCTATGATTCTATTATAGTACTCTGAGGTAGGCTTTTTTGTACATTTGCCTTTAAATTTTTTTATTATATAAACGTGTGAAAAAGTGAGCAGCTTCTATATTACTTGCGGGAGCACCATGGCTAATCAGCCAGTGCCATAGTCTGCAGGCGTCAGACTGTTCTGATCATTGCCCTGCTTCTGTGGTCCACAACAGTACACGTGTGCACCTTGCCCATGGCAGTCCAGTGCTGCCACTTGACCCCTGCTGTTCCAGGATTTGCCCACTGTCCTTAAATTTTCCAACTGAGTGACTGTGGTCCCCACTGCAAGGTCTGGCATACAGAGAAGAGCAATGACAGGGCCCTTCAGGGAGGCTGGTGCTTGCGTCTCAAATCTGTTTCTTAAAGTATTAGTGAAGGGCACATTTTCTAGATCATCTCAGTGTGGAGGATTAGGGTTTAACATGACAAATCCACCCTAGCATTCCCTGAGCTTTGGAATCCCTCCATTGAGAGTGAAGCAAGGGGCCAGGAAAGGGAGTGCATGCCTATAATGCCAGCACTGAGGAGGCTGTGCCAGGGAGACCACAGGGAGTTCGAGGCCAGCCGGGGCTACATACTGAGTTCAAGGTCAGCCCGAACTACACAGTGAGACTCTGTTTCCAAAAACGAAAGAAAAAGTATAACAAACCAAGGAATATCAGGCCTTTCTAATTCATTCATAGTAGGTTATCTTTTGATTCATACCTCTGCTAGCCAGCCAAATGAAATATCAACACTTCTTTAAATTCCATAAGCTGCAGCATTACATTCAGAACCTGCAGTTGTTGGGCCCATATTGACAAATTCAGCCTGACCCAGGTGTGTGTTTTTGCTACGATTATTTCACACCCATAAGATATCCACTCTTATACTTGTGTGTCAGGTCTGTGGTTATAGGAACTAGGAAACTCAGGAAGTTCACTGGGAGGACAGTGGAGCCCCTCATCGCCACCCTGTGCTCCTCACCTTCACAAGCCTTCTGGAGTTTGAGCCTGGTTATAGGGCTAGAAGCAAAAGTGAATGCTGGAGTGGGTCCTGGGGGCTGCCAGCCTTAACGGGTTGCTAATGCACCAGGCAACACAGGATCAGTTTCCTCAGGTATAGGAGGAGTGGCCCACACCGCAGGGGGGGTCAGGTGGGGATGCCTACAAAACATCCCTGGCAAAATAATTGCATTAGGGCTTAGGAGCTCAACATTCCCAGATTCCACAGGATCCTGCCGAACATCTCCAGCCCAGTTTATGGGATCCCACTCTTTTCTGATCACTGCCCAACTTTTACTTCAGGTATCTTCAAACTTAATGCTGAATTTCAGCCAGTAGAATTATGAGGGCCTGTGTTTGGGTTTCTACAGTCTTAGGCCTCTGGTTAAAAATGAAAAGATTGTCTTTCAAGACATACTTAGAAAAATTTAAATGTCAAATCATAGTGATATATGTGTTTAAACCTATGTTTATAGCAGCACAATTTGTGATAGCCAAATCTTGGAAACAACCAAGATGACTGTCACATGAGGAATGATTGAAAAAGATGTGGTATTTTTATGCAATGGAGTATTACTCAGCTATAAAGAATGATAACCTTGAAGCATTTATATTTAAGTGGATGTCACTTGAAAATATACTCATAAGTGAAATAAACCAGACCCACATGTGTAAATATCATATAGTCTCCCTAGTATGAGAAATCAAAAGAAGAAATACAAATAGAAAGGTATAGCACAACTAAAAGGAAAGCGAGAGCTTGAGGATTAGACAACGAGGAGAGGGTAAGGAGAAAAGTTGGGAAACAGGACAGGGACAAAGCCATACACTTGTATGCACAAGATGGGCAAGGCAATGATCCTGAGAAACATCAACAGGTTTTTAAAGTGAGTTTTTAAAAATTAATTAATTAATTAATTAATGTGTGTGTTTGTGTGTGTGGCCAGCTCAGCCCACCAGGGGGTAGGGCTGGCTGGCATGTGGTGCTGGGGGATTGAACCATGGTCCCTGTGCTTTGGTAAGCTTGTTTAAGTAGGTGCTTTAGACCACTGAGCCATCTCACCAGCCCCCATCAGCAGGTTTTTGAAACTAGCAGTGAATTGGTAGTATTCTCAACCTGACTAACTATATATGCTGATACCTGTGAACCAAGCAACTGCAGTGAAGACAGCAATGTGTAATAGAAGCATCATGCTTGGAATGCCTGTCATTCTGGTCTTCTAAATACGTACTTCTTGTCATGACATACCAATATTACCATACTGTCTCACAAGTCAAAGTGTTGTTTTTTTTTTTTTTTTAAATGGGTAATAAATGAAAAAAAAAAGACACAAGAAAAAGAAAAAAAAAGTTCTCTGTCTCTGTTTCTTTGTCTCTTTCTGTTTGTCTGTCTTTCTCTCTTGCTTCCTTTCTCTCTGTCTCTCTGTCTTTTTGAGACAGGGTTTCACTATACAGTTCAGGCTGGCCTTGAATCCCCAGCAATCATCCTGCCTCAGCCTCCTGTGTGCTGGGATGACAGATGTGCATCACCATTTCCTGCCTACTTTTAGATTCTCTATATTGTCTCCATCTGGAAATTTAAACCTTTTTTCTTTAATTAATTTTATTGAGAAACAAATAGCAATGAGACAGTTTTAAAACCAATTAATAGGACAGTTTCAGTAATTAATATATTGCATATTGTTGTGGAAATTTAAATCTTTAAACTCTGTATTTTCCTCTTTTTTTGTTAGAGGGTCTCACTATGTAGTTCAAGCTGACTTTGAACTCCTATATAGCCCAGGGTGGCTCAAAATTCATGGCGACCCTCCTGCCTCTGCCTCCTGATTGCTGGGGTCACAGGCATGTACCACCACACTTGCCTCTCCTTATTTTTCCTTATTACTTTGTCTTTACACCTCTAAGAATTATATTTTTTCATGTATTTTTGGAGCTTTTGATTTTCTTTCACCAGTTTGTCTACTATAAGAGCCAAGGTCGATGAATTTCTCATTTTGCCAAAAGTATTCAGAAGTATTGCATATTGAGCCACTAAATTCCTTGCATCTCACCAGTGGTAAATTAGGATAACCGAATGGATGTGCATCGTGTCTTACTTTAATCAGTACTCTGTATATTACCAGAGTAGAAGCCCAGCGCAGCTCAAAGTCTCATGATATTAGAGAGCCAACTCTAGGAATCACTAAATCCATTAAAGAAGTTTATCCTTACAATTCTGTTTGTCTAGAGCTATCCCACTTTCATTACCAAAATCTGTACTACTATTCCCTAGAATAACAAATTTAATAATAAAGTTATAGTGGCCAGGTGTGGTGGCCTATCTCTGGCAAAATAATTTTAGTAGTCTCAGCACGTGGGAAACTGAGGCAGGAGGATCATTGTAAGTTCAAGGCCAGCCTGAGATACATAGGGAGAGCCTGTCTTAAAAGCAAGGTATGGGGCCGAGGAGATGGCTCAGTAGAATAAGCACTTGCCTGGCAAGCGCAAGGGCCTGAGTTCAATCCCCGGTTCCGAAAAAACCCCCCAAAAAACAAAGTATATGGGCCAGTGAGATAGCTTAGCAGACTAAGTGCCTTTTAGGCAAGCGCAAGACCGGGTCTGACCCTCCGTACCGCGTGCCAGCCCTGCCCCCCCCACCCCCACCCTGGGAGCACAGCGCTGGCCACTGAGTCTGGGCGTGGTGGCGCATGCCTGTAATTCCAGCGCTGGAGAGGCTGAAAACAGGAGGATCAGTACGAGTCTGAGTTGCACAGTGAGACTGTACCAAATACATAAAAGCGAACAAACAAAAAAAGAAGTCTATCCCCTCTATGTTTATGCAAGGTGGGCTTACAATGGCCACCTACAGAGTTGGGTATCGCACAGTGTAAAAGGGACGACTATACCTTGGAGAGCCAAAGGTTGCAGTCAAAAGTCAGAGGCTCGGAGCTCACTGCAGAGTGCCACGCAACGACTAGGAAGCCTAAGGGCGTGTGCTGGAAGCCTGGAGGCGGCTGTCTGAAGGTGACAGCAAAGTCTGGAGCTCCTCCGAAGCAACTGAAAACTTCCTCTCTTTCCTTTTTTATTCCATCCAGCCTACAAGCCGATTGGTCCGCATCTCCCCCACTCAGCCTGAGGCTCCCTCTTCAGGAAGTGCGTCATCCACACACACCCAGAACCCTGCTAAGCCAACCAGCTGGACGCTTCTTATTCAACTGGACACCGAGGTCAGCTATCCATTTCTTAATTTTTCTCCTTTCTAAGGGAATCAGATATAAAAAATATCTGATGTAAAAATCACATTTTGGTGAAATGGATTTTAGATGATGCGAGTGAATGACTTAATCAGATAGGCAGTGTAGATCCTAAAATTGATAAAATAGCAGCAGCAACAACAAAAGCAATCTCTTTTTTATTGAGTCCTCACATGTACGATGTACTTACCTACATCCCCCATTGATCCTACTCCTGCTCTTAGAGTTTGGCAGCAGTGTCCTTATTGACAAAGGGGATCCACGGGCTTAGAGGACATAAGCCATACACAATCACAAGTGGCTGTGCTCCCAACCCTGCTCTGTGGGGAGTCGCTGCCATCACAGAAAAGATGTTCTTTTCCTCTCCCCTTCCCAGAAATTATTTTTAATGTCATTTGAATGATTTTACAAAATAGCATTTACTTCCCCCAATTCTGGAATAATAAAAATAGTCTCATTGCCTTTATAATTAAAAACATGTAACTAAGGAATGTGAGATTCTATGAGGTCAGAGAAAACTGTATTACAGTCTCCTATCCCTAACAAAGGATCATGGCACCCTTAGTATGAGGCTGGCCTTAAAAGAATGAAATCAATTTCAGAAAACACAGAGACTAGCATTTTGCAACTATCTAGTGAAACTTCCACTGGGTTTATTTCACTTAAGAGTATATGTTCAAGTGGCATCCACTTCAATATAAAGGCTTCAAGTTTATCATTCTTAATAGCTGAATAATACTCCATTGTGTAAAAATACCACATCTTTTTCAACCATTCCTCAGGT
>NW_004524651.1:4228455-4235518 GCF_000260255.1 Octodon degus
AAGACTCAATACTATTATGGACTACTGAACTCTTTTAGATTATTTTGCTGAGTTTACACACCTATAATATTCAAATAACGGGACTTAACAAAAGAAGGGTATACAGACGAATGTCCATTTTGTATCTGTGTATTCAAAGTGGTTAGGATAGATATATAGTTACATTCTCTTACTGAGTAGAGTGATTTGTTCTAATGGTGTTTGTAGATAGGATATCATGTCCACATCTTGTACGGCAATTAACCACTGGGAGGAATGTATGCAATGTGTTAATTATTGAAACTGTCCTACCAATTTGATTTGAAACTGTCTCATTGCTATTTGTTTATCAATAAAATTATGGAAAAAATAAATCATTAAAAAACAAAAACAAAAACTTCCACTAGGAACCTTAGGTATGCATGCTCCACCCACCCTATGGCAGGTAGCCTGCACGCAGTATAGGGACAGAAAGAGGGCTGCTGCGCTCACTCCTGCCTGCTTGCAGTGGGCTGTTTCTCCCTGCGATGCCCCTCTGAAAAGCCACCTGCCTTGGAGCCAGCCGGCTATGAAACGAAACCTCTACAAATGGTGAGACAAGTAAATCTCTCCATCTTTAACTTTGAGTGTCAGGTATTTTGTCTAAGCAATCAGAAAAGTAAGACAGTTATGTTTAATCTGTCAAGTCTAGGTAACTGTAGTTGATTAAGCTTTTTAGGATAACCAGAACTCCAGGGGTAGAACCTGTTTCACTTAATAATAGCCCAACACAAGGTGGAGTTTTAAAATATTTTAAAAAGTAGCTCATTCATTCATAAGACATTTATAGAACATCTCCTTATAAATTATGCATATTTTGATTTATATTTAAGAAAACCTTATGATTTTTATTAACTTAGAGAAATGAACATAAATAGCAGGATGTGTACTGAAATATAATGAGGATAAACATTAGATTTTAAAAGACATTCTTAGGACCTTTCCTCTAAAGAAAAAGAAATTAATGTCTTACACATTTTTTGAGGGGGTAGCAGGGATTGAACTCAGAACCTTGCGTTTGCCAGGTAGTTGCTTATTCTGCTGAGCTATCTCCCTAGCAATATCTTACTATATTTTTATGTTAAAATGAAGTTTCTTTTGAAAGAATTTCTTTACCGATT
The DNA here is from genome assembly GCF_000260255.1 of Octodon degus. NCBI lineage: Eukaryota > Metazoa > Chordata > Mammalia > Rodentia > Octodontidae > Octodon > Octodon degus. The sequence goes on from NW_004524651.1 coordinate 4,229,595, forward strand.
AAAAAAATTAAGGTTTTTTTGGGGGGCGGTACCGGGGACTGAACTCAGGACCCTTTGCTTGCCAGGCAGACACTTCTTCTACTGAGCTATCTCCCTGGCCCATAAAATTAGTTTTTATAGTTCATATGTAATCTGTTTTATTTGCTTTTGTTTTTGTTCATGTCTAATTTGGTTAAACCTTTTTGTTTTTAAGTAAAAGAATAAGCCACTATTTAAAAGTTTTTTTTTGTTTGTTTGTTTGTTTGTTTGTTTGTTTTTGAGACAGGGTCTCACTATGTAGTTCAGGCTAGCCTTGAACTCACTTTGTAGCCCAAGTTGGCATTGAACTTGTGATAATCCTCCTGCCTCAGCCTCTAGAGTTCTGGGATTATAGGCATGAGCCAGCAGGCCCAACTTTTATCTAGTTTTATATCTCTTATTATTATTTTAATTTCTGTATAATGAGTTCTGATGATGAATTTGCATATGATGTATCTTTATAAATGCTCAAAACTATGTTTACTAAAGAATCAACCACCATGCACTGAAGAGTCAAAGGATGTATTATGAGTCTCACAGCTTGGAGGATGCTATTTAAATAAACCAAGATGACTCACTTAGAAGTAGATTTTTCTCTTTTGGTGACATGATAATTTTGGCATCAAATACAAAACTGGCATGCATGCTCACTTTGTGTAAAATTAATTCCAACAAATTAAAATAGAAGCAAAGCAGGAGACTAAGGAATAGATGTTTTGCAAACCACAAATTGGCAAGTTTGGTTTCTGTTATGGCAGTGACTTTTATCACTTATGGGAACAGTTGCTCAGGAAAACATATAGATTCTCTTTAAATCTTGCCAGGACCTGCTGTCCACTTGAGGATCATATCTGAAAACACTGACATAGAGAAAACACTGACTTGAGGATCGTATTTGAAAACACCGACCTAGTTTCTTTAAGCCTCCTGAAACCCTACATATTCTCTCTAAAGGGGACCAGGCCCCTTGCTTTTAATGTGACTGACCTATCGTGCATCCCAAGAACAAAACACTTCCAGAGTCTGCCCTCAGGAGATTGGAAGGTATTTAAATAAGGAAAGCAGAGAAAAAAAAAATTCCAAAGAACACAGACATTTGTATGAACTCTTCAGATGGTTGATAGCACTATGCAAAATACTGGCAAATATTTGATAAATCTGATTATTTAGACATACAAACACCGAGTTCTATTTACCTTAGGATAATCAGTTTGATATCCACGAAAGCCTATGACAGTGGGAAGATATTTGGACTAAGAGTAAATTATAAATTCTCCTCCAAATTTTAGGGGGTATAAGAGTTTTTTTCTCTTTTTGGTTGTTTTGTGACACGGTCTCACTTTGTAGCCCAGGCTGGCCTCAAATTAGCGGCAATCTTCCAGCCTCAGCCTCCCAAGTGGTGGGATTGCAGGTGTGCCTGGTGGTACAGAATTTCTTTCAAGGGAGTTACGACAATATTTTGGAATTTGTACTGATAGTTACACAAATTTGTGAATGTAACAGAAAAACACAACTGCTTTTTGTGAAGGGCGGGTTTCAAGTGGAGCAGGGTGAAGCACAGCTGGATTGCCAGCACTCGGAAGGCTGAGGCAGGGTGATCATTGTGAATTTGAGACCAGCCTGGGCTATAAAATGAGCTCAAGGCCAGCCTGAAATGCAAAGCAACACCTTCTCTAGAAAAGATAAAAAAAAAAAAAAAAAAAAAAAAAAAAAAAAAAAGGGGTGGGGTGGGGGGGAGTGAGTGGGTTTCCCTGTACATAAATTACATCTTAGTTAAAAACATTCTGATCTGCCTATTTCTAGCTATAGTCTAACAAGAAATTTTCCAATTTTTCAAGACTTCAATCCTCTCACTGTAAAGAGAAAAAGTTACATTAGACTCACTTTCTGTCTTTTTGATTTGTTTTGTTTTGAGATAGAGTCTAACTATATAGTTTAGACTGGTTTTGCACTCTCCAGGCTGGCTCTAACTGCTAGCAATCTTCCTGCCTCAGCCTCTGGAGCACTGATGTTACAGGCATACACCCAACCCCGGCTCATGCCTTTTTATGGCCAGTGGTGGTGAAGGAAAGAGGAGTTAATAACCAACCCAAGAAGTGTCTTAGAAGCGACAGAGCTGAAAATTGAGCCCATATCATCTAGTTTTAGAGCCAGTACTCAGCTACTATGCCATTTAGGAGTTCTTAAAATATAGTTTTAAAATGACCTGCCCTTTTCTACTTCCAAATATGAGCTTACGATACTATCATTTTTATTTTAATTAATTAATTTATTTCCTGAGTATCATTTTTAAAAAGGTGTTTCTTTGACAGAAAACACACCATAGTTGAGAAAGTAATATGAAGAAGCCAGGAGAGGCGTGTCATAAACATCAGGTCTTGCTAGTGTTGCCTGTGGAGTACAAGGGTTCAGCTGAGCAGCAGAAACTTTGCATTTATAAATGATTTAATTTCAGCTTGACAAGTGTTGTGGTGCACACCTCTAATCCCAGCACCTGGGAAGCTGAGGCAGGAAGATCTCCGAGAGCTCAAGACCAACCTGGCCTACATAGTGAGTTTAAAGACAGCCTGGAATATGTAGCAAGCTCCTGTTTCAAGACAACACACACACACACACACACACACACAGACACACACACACACACTAATAGTAGTAATAATAATTTTTAGGGCTGGCGAAATAACTCAGCAGACTAAGCACCTGCTTAGGCAAGCGCAGGGACTGGGGTTCGATCCCCAGTACCACACACCATGCCGGCTCTGTCCCCAGGCGCGGTAGCATACCCCTGTAATCCAAGTACTGGGGAGGCTGAAAAACAGGAGGATCACAGTGAGACCTGGCACCAAATACATAAAATAATAATTTAAAAAGTAATGATTTTTAAAGAAGACTGTCTGTTAAAGATGTTTTCAGGAAAAAAGTATAGTTCTCTCTTTCGTTGGTACTGGAAAGCAAACACAGCCTCCTGCTTGCCAGGCTGGTGCTGGGCTGCTGAGCTATGCCCCCGGCCGGTTCTTTTGTGCATTCAATTTCTTTTGGCTGGGGGTGTAGCTCCGTGCTAGAGTATAATTTTAGCAGCCTGGGTTTGATCTCTAGCACCAAAAGCAAACAAAGCAAAACAAACAAAACCCCCCAGCCAACCACCTCCAGCAACAAACTGTCCTCCCCCACAAAAAAAAACCCTCAAAAAACAAGGAAAGAAAAACAAACTCCAGCTGAATTTGGCCATAAACAAATGCATCCAGTGTCTTCCTCAGTCCGGAACTGTTCTACTCGGCCTGCCAGAGGAGGAACCGACAAGAGCAGGCCTGGGAGATGGGAAGCAGAATTCAGCAGAGTGGTTGAAATCAATGCAGTCAAAACCAAATTAAAGAAAAGAAGAACCAGTGCCAACCTGTCCTCCTGGTTCCCCCACCACCGACGGCTCTGCTCCCTGACTGTTCTGGGCCAGCGCTCCTCTGCTCCTTCGCTCATCCTTCGCTGACTGCGCTCCGGGCGGCAGGGGCCCTCCAGCTGCTCAGCTGCGCAGCTGGTCCCGGTCCTTGGGGGCGGGGCGGGGCTGCCTTCCGCTCGCTGTCCTCCTGCCGCAGCCTCCTAGGGCTGTGCGCTGGGATCACAGGTGTGCGGTGCCCAATGTGACCTGACAATAAGGAAGTTAAATTGATCTGTACCTCCATCTGTTAGGTGATCTGCTTTCTGTTTGTGTTTTTGCTATAACTTCACTGAAACAGTTAAAATTAGGCCGATGTTACTAGGTTCAGCTTGATTGGGCCGAGGTTTTTTTTTTCTTCTTCTGTATTTAGGACAGAAAATTTAGGGTCTACAGGGTCTCACTATGTAGCGATTCTCCGTTTTCAGCCTCCCAAGTGCTGGGATTACAGGTGCGTGCCACCAGGGCAAGTGTTTTTGAGACAAGTTTCATTTCATTCTCGCCTGTCCTGCACATCGTATGTCACTGTTTCAATTAACTGAAATAAATGTAAGCTTGTGTACCCAGACACTTACATTCTTTAGCTTTCATTTTTCTCTTATATTTTCCTGTTAGAGAACGTTTAGAAGATATAGTCTAACTGCAGGGATTTCCGTTCTTTTCTGTTTTGTTCTTTTCTTCAGTTCAGCTTAAGTTGTGAATATTGAACTTTCCATCCAATAGTTAGAAACAAGTGCTTCGCATTAGTTTCTTTTCTTAAAAAAAAAAAAAAAAAAAAAAAGCATTTCCAGTTGCTAGGGGTTGAACCCAGGGCCCACGCGAAGCCCAGGCTTCACCCCTGCCCTGCACCCACCCTAACACCTCCTTCTTGGTGCTGTGTTATGAACTGTTCAGTCTTAGTCCATCTGCTAAGCCTAATGGGCAGGAACAATGTAGCTATTCAGACAGAATTCTGCAAATTCACCATGGAATTTAAAGAGAAATGGAGACCCCTGGCTGAGGGTTTTAAAAAAAACTATAATCCTATACTTGGAGCAAGGCTTGAGACAGTGATCCCCACAAAGAATGTAAATGATGTGGAGAAAAAGCATTTGTTCAAACCTAAAAGGAGAGAGAAACTCTGACTTGTAAAGCCTACTTTGGTAAAATCAGATTACAAATTTCTCTGAGGTATAGGAAGGCCACATTTCAGCAGCGTTTAGTCAAGCAGGAATTATGCAAAACCAGCATGCCGAATCTACCGTGACTGGCTGCATCTGAGCTTTGGGATCTTTTATTTCTTTTCCTAAAGCAAGTACCATTCATTTCACAATTAACAAGGGCCAGGCAAATTACCCATACTTTACATCTTGATACCTCATCAATCCCAGCTATAATCCAGTGAATTTAGATATTAAAGAAACAAGGATTCCCCAAGAAAGAGAAATAGCCTGTCTATGGCCACTGATTTTTTTTCCCCACTTGTGACAACCAAACAGCAAAATTCTAATTTAGAACTTTTCTCCTTTTTATCATTTTTTTTTCTTTCCCCTTCTTTTTGAGACAGGGGTCTCACTATGTAGCCCAGGTTGGCCTTGAACTCATAGTGATCCTCCTGCTTCAGCCTCTTCAGTGCTGGGATTACAGATGTGTCCCACCATGACCAGCTAATTTATTAATTTTCAAGATGAGGAAACAGGTTTAGGACTTCTTTTTAAAAAAAGTTTACTACTGATTTCTGTTAGTTCATTGAAAGGAACAGTTAGTACTTCTATTGTTTAGTTAATGTTGTATGCCCGTATCTGGTAATCTGAGCAACTGCTTTGAAGATAACAGTATGCAACATAATAACCATTGTTAATGTCCCGTTATCTTCTTTGTAAAATCTGTATCATTTTTTATTATTATTCTCTTTAAAAAGAAAAATATAGGACCATTGAGATAACTCAGTGGACTAAGCACCTGCTTAGGCAAGCACAGGGACTGGGCTTCAATCCCTGGCACCACATGTCATGCTGGCCCTGTCTCCAGGCTTACTGAGCTGGCCACTGAGACCAGGCATGGTGGTCTCACTACGAGTCTGAGCTGTGTAGTTAGGACTCTGTACCAAATGCTTTAAAAATAAATAAATAAATAAAAAGGTGTATCATGTATAGGTACCCTCTGATGAATGTGATCATTAAGTAGATCTAAAATGTACCAATACAAAAAACTATAAAAATGCTTTGGTCAGAGAAGTGCAGTCTCCCTACTGGAGGGGTTCTGGAATGCCAGGCTACCAGACTCCAGGCAGCAGAACCTCAGCTTCATCCTGGGTGTGCAGATTTGCCCAGGAGATCGACCTACTGCTGGACCACAGAGGGTGCACAGAGAGACACTCTGTCTTTCTAGCCAGGACCCGGCAGGTGAAAGAGACTGATATAGACAGCTGAAGGAGCAGCTGGAGGCCTCACACGCATCAGGAAGACTGTACAGAAGAAACAGTCAGGGCTGGTGT
>NW_004524651.1:4237488-4262511 GCF_000260255.1 Octodon degus
AACTACATAAGCAGAATCTGACAGCAAATTAAAAGGAAAGGGGCAGGCCTTAGCCGAGGACCTGCCCAAGAGCAGACCGACCGTTCCTTTGTTAAGGGGTCCTTTAAGGTCTGTCTCAATCAGCTGGACCCCCATCTGTGGGGTTAGTACAAGCCCGATGGTGGCACGGAGGTCCAATCCTGCGGATCCCACAGTTGCCCTCCTTGGTTGGGAGGATGGAGGTACGGAGGTTGGAACACTTGAGGGCTCCTCTCTCCTCCAGTTACTGCCCCATATATTTGTGGGCCCTGGGGTTGGGGGCCCCATGGGCCGTTTTTTGACTGTTGCTGTCCGACTTGTGAAGCCAATGGTTGCCCATTGACATCCCTTTTTGAACGGCACTCATGGGCCCAATGCTTTCCCTTCCTGCACCTCGGGCATAAGCCCGGTTGCTGGGATGCCGCCGGTGCACTAGTACCGCCAGCCTGTGGGCAAATTTTCTTTATGTGTCCCTGTTGGCCACACTTAAAGCATGCCCCCTTTTTGTTTGTCTTTAATTTCTCCCCCTTCATCATTTGGACCACAGCTGCAGCTAGGTTGGCACTCGACATGGGCCCCCTATTTCTCTGCAGACCTTGAGCCATGCCTCCCCTTCGACTTGTATGGGGTTATGGCATTACGGCACTCCTTTGTGCACTGCTCATAGACTAGTTGTTTGACAAGGGGCATTGCAGCATCGGCGTCCCCAAAAATCTTTCCGGCCGCTTCTACCAGCCTGGCAACAAAATCGGAAAAGGGCTCCGTGGTGCCTTGGATGATTTTGGTAAGGTTGCCACTCACCTCCCCTCTGTTGGGCAAGGTTTTCCAGGCTCTGAAATTGATGGTATTGATCTGCTCATACACCTGCAGTGGGTACCCAATTTGGTTATTTACAAAACGACCGGTGCCAAGGAGCATATCTTGGTCCCATACGGCGTTGCCTGCGACGGCATTGGCTCTGGCTTGCTGCGCCGTGAGCTCAAACAGGGTCATCTTAAAATCTAAAAACTTCCCTGGGGATAAGCAGGCCTTAGCTATCCCATTCCATTCAGTAGGGGTGAGGCAATGTCTATGCAGGGATTCAACCAATGCAACGGTGTAATGGGCTGTAGTGCCATATGTGCATACGGACTCAGCTTTTTGTTTGTTTTCCTTTCGGTTTTAGTCCACTCATCAGCGGACTCTCGCTCTCTCTAACTAAAGAGAGGCGCCCATTACCTGGGATACCCTCACTCTAGGTGAGACTCACGTTTTCCCCCGAACCAGGAAACGCGAGTATGTCCCCCCGCTCTAAGCGGACCCTTACCGGGCTATTCCTCACGTGAGCTGAATTTTCCGCTCTAGGCGGACCCCACTTACCTCGGGGCTTACCGGTACCGTTCGCGCAGGGCTCCAACCAGGAACGGGACTGCAGTCCCCGGGTTTCGGCACCACTTGTCGCGCGCGGCCTTGCCTGCAAGAACGACGCGACCACTGGTTGGTTTTCCGCGCAGCTCTTCATTGTTCTCTTGCATCTGTCTTCTCTCCGTCTTCTCTCTCCCGAGGCCCCTGCTCTTAGCTTATAAGTCCCAGGGCTTCCAACCATGGGGTGCCACGTGTGTACTGCCCATTGGTCCAGGTACGCGGAAGCAATGCATTAGCCCAAGCCTTGGCCATATATGGAGTTGTTTACTCCAGGAGTGCTCACCCCTTGAGGGGGTGGAAGGCGGAAACCCCGCACCATCCTAGGGCGTGGCTACACGCAGCTCCCTACGCTGGTGGATACTGAGTGAGGAGCGTGTTCTCTTCCTGGGTGGAAGGGCCAGGCTTGGGTGCCTTAGCGGCTGGTCTTCCTGCTCCTGCTGCTTCCTCAGTTTGAACCACCTGTTCCCGAACCAGGGCTTCACTGTTTTCTCCTTCTGGCCGAGTCTCGCAGCCAGTGCTTTCTGGACATTCCTTCTGGAGGTGCGGTCTGGCTAAACAGAGCCCCCAGCTCCTGCTGCTGCTGGTGGGGGAATGATGTGTGTCTTTGGAGCTTTGTCCCAGTGGCTGAGACAGAAACGCTGCAGTCTTGTTGGTGGCAAAGCAGTTGACTCTGGCTGGACAAGCTGGTGTTTGCCTGCAATCCCAGCACTGGAGGCTGAGGCAGGAGGATTGGTGTGGATTCGAGGCTGGCCTGGGCTCCACAGTAAGGCTGGTACTGGGTTGCACTGGTGGTGCCAAGTATGCCTGGCATCATGTGGGCCGAATGAAGTGCATCCCTGCAGTCATGGAACCATTCTTCCCTGCAGGGGTAGGAGGCTCTGGGATCCTGCGGTATCAAGTTCCTGCTGACATAATTCTGATTGAAGAAAGAGTCTGGCTGAGGATTTTCTGCGGCTGTTCAGGGTTTTTGAAAGCTGTGTCAGAATTCCCTGGCAGTGCTCATTTTCAGTCCAGCCTGGTGGGTCCGTCTCAGGAAATGCATCTCCGCAGGTGTCCAGTCCTCTTCCTCCTCTTCCTCTTCCACCTCTTCCTCCTCATTCTTTACCCAGGATCAAACTCAGGACCTTGCACTTGCTGGGCAGGTGCTTATGCTGCTGAGCTGTATCCCCAGCTAGGACTTCTGAAGAACATGTTCCTGTTTGTGTCATTATGAAGAATCCAATTTGTGATACATTTTACCATTGTTTTTATAAATTCAAAAGTTTTCAGCCCTATACATTTTCTTGTAGGGTTCACTTCCTTAACTGCATAGCAATACATTTTAGCTATAAGTAGTGCACTACTTTGGCAGTTTTAAAAAAATTAGAATTTAATTCTTGATTATAGATTAGAATCCTTATATAAAGTACTTTTGGGCACTTGTTATGAATAGATTTTTATGTGTAGTAATAGATACTAATTGTGTTACAAGGACATAAGCCAATTATAGTTTCGTTTTGTATTTAGTACAGGTTCTGCAGGGTCTTGGATTTGTAGTGATTCCTGTTTTCAGCCTCGTGGCACCACGCCCAGTCCCAATCAGCTTGTCAGCTCAGCCTTGGGCGGGGCCAGCACCCCAAGCTGGGGATCAGACCCTGGTCCTTGCATCAGCTTAAACAGGCATTTTATTCTGCTAAACTATCTGGCTGGCCTCCTTACTGTATTTTTAACCAATTTAATCTTTTTTTTTACTTAGAAACTGTTTTACATAATATTTCCATTATCAATGATTTACCTGTAGCTTGGGAAATAATCGGCACAATGAGAGAACGTTTCTTTCTTTCAGACCTTGTCAATGGCAGAAAATTCTTATGACTCAGGAAACATTTATTCGCTTGGGAGGCTGAAAACAGGAGGATGACTATGAGTCTGTTCTGTGTAGTGAGACCCTGGAGACCCTGTATGAAATACATTAAAAAAAAAAAAAAAAGCTATTTAAGACACCAGGTGAATCAGAAATGTAAGACTCGATTTGATTTGAAACTGTCTCATTGCTATATGTTTCTCAATAAAACTTTGAAAAGAAAAAAAAAAAAAAAAAAAGAAATGTAAGACTGACTGGGTGTGGTGGTGCGTGCCGGTAATCCCAGCACTGTGAGGCCGGGGCAGGATGATCACCCATTGCAGTCAAATCTCAGGTTGGGGAACTTAGTGAGATCCTGTCTTAAAATACAAAAATAAAAAAGAGCTGGCGGTGTAGCTCAGCGTGAAGGCCCTGGGTTCAATCCTCAGTACCAAAAAAAAAAAAAAAAAAAAAAAAAAAAAAAAACTTCCAGAAAGGCATTCCAGTCATGGAGAGGAAGGCATGCATAGTACAGGGGTTCTTAGTCTGTGTGAAGCTGGGCTTGGGGCAGAGTGAAGAGGGTTAGGGTAGGGGTCCAGTAGGCGGTGTGGTGCTGGGGGGGCCCACATTCCACAGCACTTTCCCTTAGAATGTGGGTCTTTCTGTTCAGTGCCGGGCGCTCACCTGACTGATACTTGCAGGGGTGGGACTTGATCTTGTCTACTCTGATATCTTCAGTGCCTAATCCAGTGTTTTCCTTGCCTGGCCAAGACCGGGCATTCCACTAATGTTTGTCAAATGAATGAATGAACCCCTGATAGATTAAGTGAATTAGTCGAAGTAAAATAACTAGCAGTTGATAGAGAGATGACAAGAAAAACTCACTTTTTTTTTTTTTTTCAGGCAGGAACTGTGAAATATTAGCATCACAATTTCTCTATTTTACTTGGCTTTTTGGAAAATTTCTTGGGTTCACCTTAAGAAGAAGAAATAAGCCTGGTGTGGGGGTGCACACTTGTAGTCGCAGCACTCGGGGTCTGAGGCAACAGGATCATTGTCAGTTCCAGGCTAGCCTGGGCTACGAGGTGAGCAGAGACCAGCCTGAACTGCACTGAAAGACCCTGTCTCAAAATCACCAAACAAACAAAACAAAACAAACAACCCATTAATTAATTAATTAGTTTTTTCCTTATAGGGGAAAGAAAAGAACGGCGCAGACAATGTCTTGCTAAGTTGTCCAGGCTGGGCTCCAAATCATTTTATTTTATTCTAATGTATTTATTTTCGTTTTCCACTTTTTTTTCCAAATCATTTCTCTACATTCCCACATTTGAACCTTACAAACTCCTCTAGCTGTCACCACCTCCGTTTCACAGGTGTGGAAATAGGAGTGACAGACACAAAGCAGCGCGCCAACCGCCAGGCGTCAAATCTGCTTACTGACCAAGAAACATTTAGACAGCTGCCCGGGGTGTAGCGCAGCTTAGAGTGCTTCGTGCGCATGCGCAAGGACCAAGGTCCCAGGGTGGGGGTGGGAGGGACACAGGGCTTTATTCATTTATGTTTTTCTGCAACACAGGACTTTAAATTCAGTGTCCCCCTCACCCCCAAAGCACTAAACCTCATTGGAATTGCGTTTAAACTCCAAAGTAAAAATTATTAGGAAGGCCTGCTGTTCAGAAGTGTTTTCTTGGGGTATTTTGGGGCCGGGGAATATAGCTCAGCGGCATCAGTGCCTGCCTGGCAAGCTCAAGGTTCTCGGTTTGATCCCTGGTATCAAAAATAAAACAAAGAAGTGATTTCTTTCAAAAAGTAATTATTTGGGAAATACTTATCTCATGTTAAAATCTCAAACTTTTATATTAGTGCAAATACCACATTAATACCGAGAAAGTATGACCACCATATCTCCTGTAGTGTGGCCTACTATTATAGTAGTCTGGTTCACTAAATAAAATTGCACCCTCCCTGTGACACTTTCCTCAGAAAGACTGATAAACAGCCCTTTTTTCCCTGTTACTGCGACATATTTGCCTGTGTTGATTTGATGCAATTTACTGAATCATCTTAAGCTCACTAAGGAAATAATAATACATTCTTTTTTGTACAGGGTCGTGACATGCTGTAGAAATGAGAAAGATTTTGTGATTCAGTATAGGCCTAACACCAATGTGAGACCCAAATCCTTTTTAATGAAATGTATAATTTTTTAATTAAGTTTATTGGTACAATTTAGATATACATATTGCTCATAGTCATCACAGGGAATTTGTACACGATACATCTTGGTTCCCCTTTTTCTCCCATGCCCTCCTCCCTTCAGCTCCTTTCCCCCTCATTTACAAAGCCTTGTTTTCCTTTTTTCCTTCTTTTCTTTTCCCTTCCACCCGCCATTCCCCTTTCCCTTTGAACAGTTACTTCCTGTTTCACAATATTATACAACTTGGTTCTTATTTACACTTTCAGTTTCTCCCACCAGAGAGGTAATGCCACATTCCCGTGTGTGCCTGATTGATTTCACTGAAGAGGGCGGCCTCTTGGGTGAGAAGCCAAAAGCGTAACTAAGGACAAAGCGTACAGGAGGTCTTGGGAAGTGGGAAGAACATGTTTCTGGAGGGGAACAAGGGAGGTGGGGGGAAATAAGGGGACAGTTAAAAAATAAAGTGAGAAAAGAAAGTAAACAATACAACAGCTTTGTAAGCGGGGAGGGGGAGGGGGAGGCGAGGGGGCGGGGCAGGAGAAGAAGGCAGCAAGAAGCACAGCGGCCAGGTACACATTCTCTGTGCTGAGCATGATCATCAAGCGCGTCTTACATGTACTAATGAAATCTGATTAAAAAAGGTGTGGTCTCTGTCTTAGTTACTTGTTACACATTGTGGGGACAATTACCCGACACTCAAAATGAAAGAAGTTATTTAGCTCATGGTTACTGGAGGGTTCAGTCCATTTTCCGCTGGCTCCAAGGCAAAGGACAGCAGTTCATGCTGCAGAAAACAATGAAGAGCAGAGGAGGAGCAGCAGCAGCAGCGGCAGCGTCCATCAAGCCTCTCTCTGCCTTCTGCGCTGACTGCAAAGTGCTCCACAGTGAACATCGGAGCTCCTCCAAAGTGGCCCGCTGGGCTGGCAGCAGGAAGCCTTTCTCAATTCCTGGGCCCTTCCCACCTGCAGGGCGAGCCCCCACGCTGCTGGAGCTGATTCAGCCAAGTTGGCACAATGTATCAACTAACACAGTCTCAAAGTCTATCCATTTAGCTAGAAATGTTTCAAGTTTACCCTTCTTTATGGCAGAGTAGTACTCCACTGTGTAAAAATACCACATCTTCTTTATCTATTCAGCAGTTGATGAACATTTAGGGTGTTGCCAATATTTACCTACTACAAACCGCACTCTACGCATGGGTGTCTTGGTTAGTTTTCACTCTTTACAAAACATGCAACACTCAAAATTAAGGAAGGAAAGGTTTATTCAGCTCATAGTTTGTGGAGGTTTCAGTCTATACTTGCTTGGCTCCCAGGCAGAGTAGCACACAAAGAGCCAGGGGAGGGGCAGCAGCTACAGCTTCTAGCAAGCCCCTCTCCCCTCCTTACATTATAAGCAAGCTATCCTGGGCTGGGGGTGCAGAACTCACACAATGTCCATGCCCTCCTCTTGCACAGGATGAGGATGTTTACAAAGTAAGAATCCTGGCTCTCTGCTGAGTGGCTGAATTAAACTTCTAAACTTCTCAAGTGGACACAATGTATTAGCCGGTACAATGGGTCTGTGTATATTGCTGTGGGGTGATGCCTTTAATTCTTTTGGGAAGATACCAAGAAGGGGAACAGCTGAGTCAAATGGAACCTCTAGTGCTAGTGTTTTGAGGAGTCTCCGCACTGATTTCCACAGTGTTTGCATCATCCTGCTCTCCCATCAAGAGTGGAGGAGGGGGCTGGTGAGATGGCCCAGTGGTCTAAAGCACATACTTAGAACAAGCGAAGCTAAAACAAAGCACAGGGACCGGGGTTCAATCCCCAGCACCACATGCCAGCCAGCCCCGCCCCCTGGTGTGCTGAGCTGGCCACACACACACACACAATAAATAAATAAATGTTAAAGAGTGGAGGAGGGTTCCTCCCCCCCCCCCCGCGGCTCTCTAGTGTTCTCTAGTGTTCATTATTGGTTGATTTCTTGATGATGCCTTTCTTTCTAGAGGGAGATGGTACTTCAGTGTGTTTTAATTTGCATCTCTTGAATGTGAAATATTTTCTCATATATTCATTTGCTGTTTGTACCTCTTCATCTGGGAGAAAGAGAGCCTCTTTAATAAATTGTGCTGGAAAAACTTTTTCTACATGCCGAAGACTAAAACAAAAACTCATGTCTACCACCCTATATTAAACTAGAATCAAAATGGGCCGAAGATCTAAATATTAAAACAGAAACACTAAATCTGCTGTAAGGTAGACTAGGTAGAACTCTTAAAGACGTTGGTGTATGGGGCCGGGGAGATGGCTCAGTGGAATAAGCGCTTCCCTGCCAAGTGCAAGGGCCTGAGTTCAATCCCCGGTTCCACCAAAAAAAAAAAAAAAAAAAAAAAAAAAGACAGTGTAGGCAAAGACTTCATGAACAAAACCCTGATAGCACAGAAGATATCATAAAGAATCAACAATTGGGGTCCCTTCTTATTAAAAAGCTTTTTTACAGCAAAAGAAATCACTAACAGAGTGAAGAGACAACCCACAGAGTGGGGGAAATTTTGCCAGCTGTTTCTCTACCACAGGATTACTATCTAGAATACACAGAATTGAAAGAAAAATTTCAGACCTCCTCCAAATTTAAAGACTCAATCCAAAAATGAGCATCTGAGATGAATACAGACTTTTGTTTTCTTGAGACAGGATCTCCTGTGCAGCTCAGGCTGGCCTTGAGCTCACTGTGTAGCTAGCCTGGGCTCACATTCATGGTGATCCTCCTGCCTCAGCCTCCTGATTGCTGGGATTACAGGCTTTAGTCACCACGTCTGCTTTGGAGTTATAACTTTAATAACGTGAAAAGGTACCTAGAATGATGGCAGATCTCGTCTGATGGTACAGGCTTTTGGGATCACTGCCTAATTTTCTCCTGTTACGTCAGCCCCTCAGTCTCTGTGACCATTAATCCTGATGCATCACCTTCACTGGTTGAGAGACTCCTTGGAGACAAGCACAGCACTCCCGTTGTGTCTGGGCATGCATGGGGCCGTGGCCTCAGGCACCCGCTCTGGCCCCTAGCCTGTACCTCGCTGGCACTGTCCTGCCTGATTCCTGGCCACCACGGTGCAGTCAGCACCTGTGCGCCACCGTGCCCTTGAGGTCTCCCTGGTGGAGCCAGCGACATGGAACTGGACGCATCCGCTAACTCAAACCCCTCCTCCTTTAAGTCCTGAGTGTCTGTGTTGTGTTTCAGGCTTGCAAAGCTGGCTGATACAGTCTCTAAAAGAGAGCCAATCCTCGCTGGTTTGCAGCTTTTCTCTTTAAACAGGATGTTGCTAAGTTGCCCAGGCTCACTTTGAGCTTGTCATACTCCTGCCTTAGCCTCCTGAATAGCTAGGACCACACCACACCTTTCCTTACTTCTCTTGTAGTTCCTTTTACAGTACCTAAAAATAATGATGCGGATGCTGAAGGAGCTTTATTTATTCCTGAGCAGTAAATACACATTTGGGAACAGACTTACAAATTCCCAGAATCGGGAGCTGAGGGTACTGTGTCTGAATAGGTAGGTGCCTCGGCACCAGGATGCCAGAAATGACAACGCCGTGTCACAACTCTTGCAAAGAGGCACGAACTAAGAGGCTAAGGCAGCGGTGGAGGCTGGTGGGAAACAGGCGAGTGGGGATGATGTCATGAACCACAGAGGAAGATGGCTTTGGCAGCAGCCTTTGAAGAAAAAAATTAGAAAGAGGGGAAAAAGGAAACGGGAAGGGGAAGTCTGCTGAGAAGGCGGCAGGACATTTGGCATGGGTGGGGAGCTTCCTGCCACAGCTTGATCCTTGCAACATTGGTGAACCCCACACCGAGGATGGGAACTCCAGCCTTCTCAGCTGCCCAGGCTGGGGAGCTGTGAATTCCTGCCGGGAGATAGGAATCCCTGAGGAAAGGGGGCATGGATGGAGGACACTCACCACGCTCAGGACCTTACCCCTGCCATTCCCCGGGAAGGGTTCCTATTCGTGCTGGATGCAGGGGCACACGCCTGTAATCCCTGCACTGGGGAGGCTGAGACAAGAGAGTCGCAAGTTTGAGCCCACTAAGACTACACCATGAGACTCTGTCTCAAACCTCCTTCTCTCAAAAGGTCATTTTAACTTCACTATATTTCTGAAATTCCTCGCTATAATTCCATTACAGTTCTGTTGCTAATAATATTAACCCTCATACAGCTATTAGGCTTTATTTGTTTTTATTTTTATTTTTTAAAATGACACTGGTTCTTCTTATGCAGTGCAGCCTGTCCTTGAGCTCACTGTGTAGCCAATCTGGCCTCTAGCTCTCTTTGATCCTCCTGCCTCAGTCTCCTAGAGTGCTGGGATTAAAGACATGCATCCAACTGACCCGGTGATCTGATGGACCAGATCTGAATTCGACCTCGAGGGGCCGTGGACTTTGATCCTGACGCTTCCGAACTGACAGAGCGGCTCAGGCTCCCTCTATCCTATATCCTGCGGGGGCGTCGGTGTTCCGGACCGCGGCCTCCAGAGGACCGCCCTGCAGAGTGGCTTCCGAGGTTTGCGCGCGCCACCTTGTGGTAGAAACGAATACAGCAGCCTTCGGGAGACAGGAGGACTTCTATTGCCTAGCAGAAAAGGCCGAGGAAGGGTGGGGATCCTCTGAAGCCCCAGGGTGGCTTTGGTACAGTGGGCACAATCTCATCATGACAACCAGAATAGCTCATCCATGCGTGTGAATACTTCATGGGTGCTCGGCCTGCTGTAGCCCAAACCTGCCCCGAGTCCGCTTACTGGGAGCCGTGATCTTGAAAATGCCTTTGTATCCACCTCCAGGCCCGGTGTGGGGCTGCTCCGTGCGGATGCACAGCTGCCCCGATGCGCCTGCCTCACCCCGGAGCGTTTGTCCGTCGGAGATGAGTTGCGGACCTCTGCAGAGCCCGGACTGCTGGGCAGCGCCGCAGAGCCAGCTGCACGATTCTTCGGAAGGGTTCTCCAGACCGAGTTTCTGGAACCAGCTTTCAGGATGAGTTTCCCACCCACAGCCACCGCCGGTACTGCAGCCAGGGCCCTGGAGAACGCGGAAACGGGACGGCAGGCTTAGTCTCACTGTCCTGGCGTTCTCCCTCGAGGCATCGTGGAAAGTGGCTCGAGGCTCAGGGCCTGCGCCGCACACACTCAGCTGTCTGCTTGGCCTCCACTTTTCTTTCTTCTGGAGAACTTCACACTATGATTTTACTCTCCAAAGAGTTAGCTTCAAAAACTGCTTGGAAGAGTTCGGATTCCTTTATACTTCGTGGGGGTCTTTTTGAGACAGGGTCATGCGCTGTGGCCCAAACTCACCACGTAGCCTAGATCAGCCTGGAGCTCATGGTGACCCTCCTGCCTCAGCTTCCTGAGTGCTGGGATTGCAGGTGTGTGCCACCTGCAATAGCCTAGCCTGGCTGACTTTTCCCGCAGACACTGGGGAAACGAGTGTGTATGCAGTTATCCTACCGGAGTAGCTCGGAATCCATGTTCCACAGGCCCTGAGACCCCAGCTGACGGCCACGAATTTCTCGGTTTCCAGCTCCGCCCTGCGCTGGGCTCCTTGCTCATAGCCTCGCTGACCTTCTCTCCCTACTTCCCACAGCTGCGCTGCTGCTGCTGCTGCGCCTCTCTCGGCCGAGTTTCCTGCCCGTGGCCGGGCTCACGGAGGCTTCTTCCTGTGCTCCCCTGGGTTCCACCGGCCTCTCCGCAGGCAAACTCCCTGACCACTTTGCCCGTGTCCAGCTGGCTCTGTCCTCCTGGATTGCAGCCTCCTTTCCGGTTGCCTTGGGTTTGCTTAGTTATTCTTTCTGCACCCCTGAAACCTAAGCCCCTTGAAGTCACCCCTTGTTCAGTGACACCTCAGCAGTGGGCAGGAGCTTTGGGCTCACTCAGTTTTGATAACTGTTTATTCCCAGGCTTGAAACAGTGACCGACTGGCATGGATGTGACTCTCATAACACATTTATGACGGAAGGGATGGAGTGACGCAGCTATAGCACAGGGTTATAGGAGAAAATAACCTAGGAGGGGTTCTTTTTCTTCCTTTCTTGGTGCTAGGGCTGGAACCCAGGGCCTTAGGTGCGCTAGAAGCCCTCCACCCTGCCCTGAAGGAGTTCTTATCATGAAGAACCACTAGACCAGTTGGTCTGGGAGATAGCTCAGTGGTTTAAGCATCTACCTGGCAAGCACAAGGTCCCGAGTTCAATACCCAGAAAACAAAAACACCTCCTGCATTAAAAGCCTTCAGTGGATCCAGCCAGATAGCCCAGCAGATTACAGCATCTGCTTAGGTAGACTCGGGCCAGAGGTGGATCCCTAACTTGCCACACCAGCCTACCCCCAGGGCTTGCTGAGAAGGCAAATGAGATTATAATCCTAGCACTTGGGAGGCTGAAAAACAGGCAGGATCACTATGAGTCCGATCTGGGTAGTGAGACGCTGTACTAAATACATATGTTAAAAAAAAAAAAAAAGAAACAAAGAAAAAAGAAACCTTAAGTGGTTTCTGCTGCACATAAAGTAACATAAAAATCTGCCTCTGGGGCAGGACCCAAACTCAATCCCTGGTACCACATGCTGTGCTGGTACCTGGTACCACATGCTGTACTGGCCTGCCAGCCACGCCTATAATCTCAGCTTTGGGGAGGCTGAGACAGGAGGATCACTACGAGTCCAAGCTGCGTAGTGAGATCCTGTAACCAAATAAATGAAAATAAGATTTTAAGAACCCCCCCCAAAAAAAACCCCCAAAAAAACCCCTCAGCCGTGGCCTGTGGGGCTTGAGCCTACAGCTGCTCTCTGTCCATTGTCACATGGTGGGATCATCAACTGTCACCTTTCTGACCTGCTTCACGAGAGGCAAAGCTGCGGGATATGTTTTGATGATTACAAAGCTAGGTATGCTGGTGCGCACCTGTAATCCAGGGATTTGGGAGGTTGAGGAAGGAGGATCACCAGGAATTGGAGGCCAATCCAGGCTACAAAGGGAGTTCAAGGTCAGCCTCCAATTACCTATGAGCCCCTGTCTCAAAAAACAAAGCCAAATCAAAGTAAAGCAAGCCAAACCCCAGAGACCCAAGACAAAACTTCACAGCACATTCAAAAATAAAAAAAAACTCCACTAAAATAAAAGAGCGCCCCCCTCCAACTCAAAAGCAAACAAACCTCCAGAAGGCTGCCCCCTGCTGCGCTTTAGTTACAGTAGCTAAGAGAAGGTGCAGTGGTACCTGGGCTCGCTCCCTAGGCTGAAGATGTCTTCAGAACCTCCCTTCTCAGGGACACACGTGCAGCTCAGTGGCATGGTGCCTGCCTGGCACGCTCAAAGCCCAAGTAACAAAGAACTACCTCTGCTGTCTACTATAGTATATGGAACACCGCCTTGAAGCATTAGCGGCGAAGGTCATGTGACCCAGTCTAAATTTCCACGGAATGTTTTCCCCTCAGTTTTTCCCCTGAGTGCTCCCAAGAGGGGCTTCTGGATGATTCCTGGACATTCCTTGATGTGCTCTTTGATAGCCAGCTCCAGCTACTGGGTCCCTTAAAGTAATTCTCCCCCAGAATGTGAATTAGTCCAACCACCACAGAATTGGTATGTAGTTCCTTAAAGCACTAAAAGTAGAAACTGCACTCGACCCAGCTATTTTCCTCCTATGTATCACCCCAAAGGATCAAAGACACTGTAGCACAGCGATCCCCCCCCCCCCGCATCTGTAGCAGCACAGCCGTAACAGCTACCTCTTGGGAACAGCCCACACACCCATCAGCACATGAATGGATGAAGAATATGGGGTGTTCACACAGGACGGAGTAATACTCTGCCATAAAGAAGGATAGACTTGAGTCCTGTATAGGAGAGCGGGTACACCTGCACACTATCATTTAAAGGAAATAAATCAGACACACAAGCTTAAATATCACATTGATTCTCTTATAGGAGAAAATAAAAATACAGAGAGCAAAAGAAAAGATACAGAACAGAAGCAGGGAGCGAAAACACCTCAAAGGCAGAGGAGAGGTGAAGAAGGAGCCAAGGCATACAGGGACCAGCACTCCACGGAGTTTGATCAACGCGGGCTAAAAAAAAAAAAATTGAAAAGCATGCAGCTCCCAGGCCGGCGAGACAGCTCAGCAGTCTAAAGCACCAGTTTAGGCAAGCGCGGGACCGTGGTTTCTTCGCCTGCACACATGCGGCCCCAGCTCCGCCCCCTAGGGAGGGCTGACACACACACACACACACACACACACACACCCGTAGCCCTCCCTGGGCACCCTCCTGCCTGCTGAGGCTGCCACCTAACCCCCCCTGCTCTCATTCTGCAGCTGCAGGCGCTTCCCTGCAGCTCCTGCTCTCCGAGGCCTTCTCCCCCACCCCTCCCCTGCCCTGAGCCTGCCAGGACTCATTTCCTGCTGACCACTCCTCCAGTTTCCGGAAGGTGACAGGAAGGAAGCCAGCACTTCCTCCTGGGCCTTCATATCTAGGTCTGCAGGAACAGTTTGAGAAAAACAAACCAAATCAAACAACACCTCAGGAACGTCCTTGTTTACCTTTCTGGTGAGGCAGGTGTGGCAGTGGCGGGTGTGGCTGGCAACCCTGCCTGCCCTGCACCAGGCCCCATTGCTTTTCCTCCCTGGGTCTGGCCAGCCCGACTTGTCTGCTTTAACACAGAGCAGCTGTCACTGCTGTGTGTCCAGCGCCCTCAGCTCTCTGGGACAAGTGTCTTCTCTCACTGGATACCACTGTTTAGGAGCTTGGACACCGGGGCTGGAAGTGGAACTGAAGGGGAAAATGGAATTTTAAATAAAGGCCTAGCCAGGATGCCTGGCCGCACCAAGTGGACATGTCCTGCAGACCCGGTGACAGAGCACTTCTCCTTCTGTGTAGCCTCTGTCTTTACTGCCTTTTATAGCTGCTGGCCTTGCAAAATAACTTAAAATGTCACAGGACGTTGCTTCCTTTGTGTAACCCATGCTATGTACAACGGGTGGCCTTGTGATGCAACTGGAATAAACTCCCTTAGCAACCCAAGGTGTCGCCAACCCTCCAATCATGATGTCAAATCTGCCTTTGTACTGCCCTGCTCCCTTTCCCTTTAAAAGCCCTGAAACCTCCCTGGACAGGGCTCTGACTGCCTGGGAGAGATCCTCATCAGAAGCCACTGGTAGGCTGGCCAACTAGCTCAGCGGATTAAAGCGCCTACAGGCAGGTGCAGTGGCCGGGAGTTCGATTCCTTCACCTGCGGTGCTGGCCCTGCCCCCCAGGGCATGCTGAGACACGATTGAGACTGGGCTTGCTGGGGCAGGCCTGTAATCCCAGCTCTTGGGAGGCTGTAAACAGTACAAAGTAGTGAGACCCTGAATACCTTGTAGACCCTTCCCTAAAATAAAAAAGAAAAGAAAAGAAATGAACAATTTCAAAATGCCATCCTTTACTGATTTCATTTTGAGGTAGATATTGTAGGCCAAAATAAAAATAATCATTAGGATAGATTTTGATACATGTCTTAGTCACTTTTTAATTTCTGGGACACCATCCAGGGCACCCTTGACTTAAAGGAGGAGAGGTTTATTTGGGCTGATGGTTTGTAGATGTCCAGTCCGTGGTCTGCAGGTTCCAGGGCAGTGGTCCTGGTGTAGGGGGGCTGCTCACAGCATGGCAGGCAGGAAACACAGACAGCAAGAGAGGGGAGGGGCGTCAGCAAGGGAGGGGAATCCTTTCAGGCCACGCTTCCACGGACGGCAGTGTTCCCACCAGACCCAAGAGCATGTCAGCTACAGCCTCCACGAGTCAGTCACCTTCCAAACGTCCCACTTAGGTTCAATCCCCAGCACCACATGCTGTGCCGGCTCTGCCCCCAGGCACACTGAGGCCACTGAGTCTGGGCGTGGAAGCGCAAACCTGTAATCCCAGCACTGAGGAGGCTGAAAACAGGAGATCACTATGAGTCTGAGCTGCATAGTGAGACCCTGTACCAAATACATAAAAACCACCACCACCACCAACAAAAACAAAGGTCCCACTTATGAGTACATGAGGCCCTTGGGGGGCATCTAGATAGAAGCCACGACAACATATATTTTATTATTATATATAGAGATTAAATCTCTTTCTATAATATATATATATATTGCCTTTTTGACAGAGGCTCACTATGCAGCTCAGGCTGGCCTTGAGCTCACTCGTAGCCCAGGCTGGTCTTGAACTCTCAATGATCCTCCTGGCTCAGCCTCCTGAGTGCTGGTATTACGGCGTGCACCACCACATCTGGCTGAAAGAGGCAGTTTTAGATGTGAAGGAAATCTTAAAATTTGTACTTCTAAAACCGTACAAGGATGAAACTAGGAAGTACAGCCTGCACCCAGAGTTAGAAAATTGCAAAACTTAATGAGTCTTAGCACAACAATGCTAGCTGCAAGATAAGTATAGTAGACCAGCGGTGCATCCTGTTAGGTTTTCAAGTTTTCCAAAAACTCACCTCAAGAACAGCTTGGCTCAGTCTTAGGTAATAATCTATTCTTCCTGCCCATCATATCCTGGGCCTCCTTGTCACATAACAGTAACCCCAATTAGCTTGCATAAGATAAATCCTGCCTGGGCTGGGGAGATAGCTCAGTGATCTAAGCACCTGCCTGGCAAGTGCAAGGACCTGGGTTCAGTCCCCGATATTGCATGCCATGCTGGCCCCGGAACCCTGGGTGTGCCTTGCTGGCACCAGAAACCGGGTACATGCCTGTAACCCCAGCACTGGGGAGACTGAACTGTGTAGCAAGACCCTGCACCAAATAAATAACTAAATTTATTTTTAAAAGAAAATATTACTTTTACTTTGAGACAGGGTCTTGCTACATAGTTCAGGCTGGCCTTGAATTCCTCCTGCGTCAGCCTCCTGCTTGCTAAGGGCATAATGTGTTTAGCAATATTAAGTGCTTTACACACTATCTTGTTAAATAGGTAAAACTATTACATACAGGGGATGAATAACAAAAAGAAAGACAAATCAGGAATCCTCTGACTGTGAAATGGGGTACCAAGGTTGAACCCTCTCACACGTAGAATTCCACAGAACTCACAGGCAGGGTCGCTCTTGTTTCCTCTCCCTGCTGCCCAGGCCTGGAAGAAGCAAGTCCAGCCTTTCTCCACCCCTCCTGGGGAGAGAAGTGACTCCTTTGGGAGCTCTGGACATCCCAGAGGCAGGCTCCCTTCCCTCTTTCTTTTCCTTTTTTGCAGAGGTGTGGTCTGTGTTTGTGCTAGACCCAAGGACTAAGTGGCTGGAGGCTCCTAGGAGCAGGGCCCAGCCTGGGCCAGGCGCGTGACTGCAGCGTGACTGTGGTCTGGGAGGGCTTTGCCTAGCAGGCTGTAGTGTATGTTCTCCTGCATTTGCAGACAGGGAAGATTGGAGACAAGGTGTCGCTATAAAGTCCAGGCTGGCCTCGGTCTCCTGGAGATCCTCCTGCCTCAGCCTCCCCAGGGTGGGGATTGCTTGTGAACCAGGGTACCCAGCTACACGCCTGTATTTACAGGGAAGGCAGAGGTGCCTCAGGCCTAAGCCCTTCTCTCCACACCAGCTTTTCACAGCTTCCACTAAGGAGTTTCCAAGCCCATGGCCATGCCGTCCCCATGCCAGCTCTGTATCGACACAGACAGAGCAGCAGGGGCAGCAGTCTTCTTTGCTTTCTGAGACCTAGCAACTGGACCAGGGTGACTTAATTAGCAGGTTGAGATCCAGTTCCTCAGACTCCAGACTCTACTTTTAACATTTTTAGGTAACAGTTCCTTCTGTATACCATGATACAAATTTACAAAACACTTTTTAAAAAATTGTTATTGGGAAATGAATTTAAGATCTTCACACTGAGTTGTGTTTCCAGCCCTTGTCTGTTTGTTTGGTCTTTTTGAAACAGGGTTTCACTCTGCAGTGCAGGCTGTCCTTGAACTCATTTTGTAGCCTAGGCTGGCCTAGAAACTTGCAGATGAACTCCTGCCTCAGCCTCCGCAGGGCTGGGATTACAGGTGTGCGCCACCATTCCTGGCTTTTTAATTTATTCTTTGATGTTGAGAAAATGTCTTGCTGCTGTGCAGTGGGACTCAAGCTCGGCCATAGCCTGCCAGAGTGCTGGGGTCAAGGGAGAACTTCTTAAAATGAGTTTCTGAGTAGATCCAAAGCTGGTTTTTGAGACAAAAATGGTAGCGTCTCTGAGGAAGTAGGCTGCTTTGTTTCTGGAGAGAATACAGATCACATTCCTAAAATTTCCCAACGCTTTCCGCTCTGCTGTCTGCACGCCTGGGATGCAAACCATGTGTATTTTCTTCTGCTCAACAACACAGAAGAAGGAAATTTTGGTCACTTGTCACTATGGATTGATTGCAATTCAGCACTTGCCAGGAGCTTGCCAGTGACATCTGGTGTCTGGAGAGAGAAAGAGGATGAAAGAGAAGGAGAAAGGAGAGGGAGGGAGAGAGAAGGAGAGAGGAAGAGAAAGAGACAGAAACAGAGACAGAGAGAGAGACAGAGACTCAGAGGCAGAGACCCCTTCCCCTACAGAAAGAAAGGAAGTGAGGGAAGGAGAGAGGATTTCTGAGAGTTATACTTATATAGCTTTCTAGCGTCTTCAAGTCATTTGACTGCATTGTATTAGGTGGACAGAAAATAATAGTCTTTCCTTGGTGTGCATGTGTGTGTAGTTTCCTTAGAAACAGCTTTACAAGAAATATATATATATATATATATCTTCCGTTCAGCTAGTTTGCTGATGTGCCTGTCAAATCTGTCCCCTTGCCCCGCCGACCTCAGCTGCTGGCCTTGGTCTTGCAGGAACGGCAGAGGGCTCCTTTGCTCACCAAACTGGGCAGAGACGGCCACCAAGGGTGGGTGTTGGGTGGAGGAACTATCTCTTCTAGATTCCGAAAGCTGCTGTTTTTAGCCGTGGACACAAATACTCGGGCTTTTGTTCCTGCTCCGGCAGTTGGCTCCGCGTGTCTGTAGGGCATCTCGGTAAATCGCAGCTGCCGCCGAGTCAGGCGCTAGTGGGAGAGCCCGCGCCTCATTCCACCCAGAAGGGAGACCCTCGTCTTTGCTTTCCTTGTCGCTACAAGAAAACCTGGTGCCAAGGGAGTGTTCAGCTGCACAGAGTAATTCATTGCGGTGCTAAATATGCTTCTCAATTATTATTATTATTATTATTATTATTATTATTTCTTTTCTGATACTGGGGACTGAACCCAAGGTCTTCATATAGAGCTACATCCTCAGCCCTTTAAAATCGTTTTCTATCTTTCATTTTAAGACAGGGTCTTGCTAAGTCACTAAGTAGATCAGGCGAGGCTAACGCTTGTGATCTTCCTGGTTCAGCCTCCCAAATCGTTGAGATTACCGGCGCGCACCACCACACCTGGCTTTTATACAATTCTTTTAAAATTTGTGTTTTAGTACATTTGAGATACACAAAATGATCGCACTCATCACAGCGAGTCTGTACCTGTACATGATCTATCTTGCGCCTCTTTGGTCCCCGCCTTCTCTCCCTTCAGCCTCCCCTCCCTCCTTAGTCACAAAAGCCTCGTTTCCATTTTACTTCAATTCCTTTTTTTTTTTTTTTTTGCGCAGCGCTCCTTCCTTTTCCTTCTCCCTCGCTTGTTCTCCGTGCCCTTTGAATATTTTCTTCCCGTTCCCGATATCTAGTATGCACTTCAGCTCTTACACCTGTAATCTCTCACTGGAGAAACAAGGCGGAATTGAAGCGCACGTCGTAGTTATTTCCCTTAGAGCGTGGTCTCAAGGGGCGTCCACTTCCTTGGAAGGTCTTAGGCTTCCCCTTTATGTCTGAGTGCTGCTCCATTGCATAAACCCTCCCACTTTCGTTATCTGTTCTTCAGTTGAGGAGCGCTGAGGGTGGCTCCAAGGTTTAGCTGTTACAAATTGTGCCGCTCTAAACATGGGGGCGCAAGCACCCCACTGTGGCATGATGCTTTTAACTCTGTGGGGAAGGTATCAAAAAGGGGGAAGAGCTGGGCCGCACTGAACCTCTAGCCTTAGTTTTCCGAGGACTCTCCCCACTGCCGTCCACAGTGGTTGCACCGGCCACACTCCCACCCGCAGTGGAGAAGGGCTCCTTTTCCCTACACTATGGCCAGCATTTGCTCTTGCGTGATTTCTTTTTTTTTTTTTTTTTGAGTGAGATAGAATTTCAGCATTATTATTATTTTTTCAATTTTAAAGAGGAAAAACCCCTCAAAATTTCAAAACGAGACAATAGGAAGGTTAAAAATGGTTAATACATTGCATATTGTTATCACTAAATTAGCTACTCAGAATACAAGGTATCAGCATTTAATTGCCAAACAACATTAGCACAAACCTTTCCTTTCAATGAACCAGGAGAAACCAGCAGTATAACTACCCT
Source organism: Octodon degus (assembly GCF_000260255.1). Classification (NCBI taxonomy): domain Eukaryota; kingdom Metazoa; phylum Chordata; class Mammalia; order Rodentia; family Octodontidae; genus Octodon; species Octodon degus. Next base: position 4,257,346 of record NW_004524651.1, read on the forward strand.
AACCATCTTTCATATATATGTATCAGTTTTTCTTTTTGCTTTTCCATTTGTTCTTCTCCCTGTTCCCTCATGCCTGTTTCTTTCTCTCTTTGAAGTTTCTTTCCATTTTCCAATACCTATTGTACATTCTGGATCTTATTTACTCTTTTAGTTCTGCTCACTGGGCAGACAATATGCTGCCTCTACATGCTCGGGAGACAGTGTGTTGTTTACACCTGTGCATCTGGTTTACTTCACTTATCAGTATGGTCTGGAGTTGCAGCCACTTACCTACAAAAGTCTCCAGCTTATCCTCCTTTATGGCTGAGTAGCACTCCACTGTATAAAAAGACTACATCTTTCTATCCAGGCCTTGCTTGATGGGCACTTGGCTTGTTCCCAAGACCCAGCTATTACAAGTTGAGCTGCTATAAACACAGGTACACATTTATCACTTTGGTATGATGTTTTTAATTCTTCTGGGAAGATACCCGGAAGGAGAATAGCTGGGTCAATCAGCATTGTTTTAATTTGTATCTCTTGAATGATCAGTGACGTTGAATATTTTCTCATTATTTATTTGCCATTTGGATTTTTTCATCAGAGAAGTGTCTATCCAGATGGCTATTTTTAAAAAAAATATTGTTTATTTTTATTTTTTTGCAGAACCGGGGATTGAACTCAGGCCCTTGCACTTGCCAGAGAAGCGCTTATTCCACTGAGCCATCTCCCTGGTCCCTAGATGGCTATTTTTGGATTAGGTCTTTTCTTTCTTTCTTTCTTTCTTTCTTTCTTTCTTTCTTTCTTTCTTTCTTTCTTTCTTTCTTTCTTCCTTCCTTCCTTCCTTCCTTCCTTCCTTTCTTCCTTCCTTTCCTTCATTTATGTATCTGGTACAGGGTCTCACTATGCACCTTGGACTTGTAGTGATCCTCCTGTTTTCAGCTTCCCCAGCACTGGGATTACAGGCATGCACCACCACGCCTGGACTCTGTCCCTGGCTCAGCGTGTCCTGGGTGTGGGAGCATGTGGCATAAGGGATGGACTGGGTCTTTAAATGTCGGGGAGGTCCTGATTAATTTTTAGTTGTTTATTTTTTAAATTATTTGATTATTTATTTATTTGGTACAGGGTTTCACTATGCAGCTTGGACTCATAGTGATCCTCTTGTCTCAGTTTCCCCAGTGCTGGGATTACAGGCCTGAGCCACCATGCTGGGTTTTAGTGGCCAGCAAGGTGTGCCTGGGCTTCTGGAGCTGGCACAGCATGTGGTATTAGGGACTGAACCAGGGTCCTTGGGCTTGCTAGACAGGCATTTAAACCTCTGAGCTATCTTCTCAGCCTTTGAGTTCTTCATATAGTCTAGATATTAGTCCTTTGTCTGAAGAACAGCTGGCAGGTTTTTTTTTTCCCCAAAGTTTTTTTGATAAACAGATAGCAATGAGACAGTTTCAAATCAAATCGGAAGTACAGTTTCAACAAATAATACACTGCATATATTCTTCTTAGTGGTTAATTGCTGTACAAGATGCAGACTTGTGATCCTATTTACAAACACCATTAGAACAAATCATTCTATTCATTAAGAGAATGCAACTATATATCTATCCCAACCACTTGGAATACACAAATACAAAATGGACATTCATCTGTATACCCCATTTTTTCTAAGTTCCATTATTGAATATTATAGGTGTGTAAACTCAGCAAAATATTCTAAAAGAGTCCAGTAGCCCATAATAGCATTGGGTCTTCTGTTTAACTGGCAATGTCAGAAATTATTGACCTGAGTCCCCCACAGCTCAACTTAACAGCATGGCTTTATTTCTTATATTTCGTCTTCATACTTTTCTACTGGATGGTTAAGACCAAGGTAAAGCAGGACCTATGCAACAAGAGTTGTAGCTTTTTGGTCTGAGAAGGTCAATGAAATGCCCTCAGGATTTGTCCTGAGATCCTGTACCTCAGATTGTAGAACTTTTGTCAGTGCAGCCATGTGGATGAGTCACGGCCATTGCTTGGCCAATGTGCTCTCTGTGAAAGCCTGAGAGAGTGTCTTCTCCCCATGTGACTCTCCTTAGGCCCACTCTACCTCATCGATCACTTTCCTCTTTGGCCCCATAATCTTCTTGATCAGAAAATTTGGGACACTACCGAGGTACATGATGTTACAGTACAAGTTCTCATATGTCCTGAGTCTTAATTGACCTTAGAAGGCTAGGGAACAAAATGTTGGCATTCCTTGTAGCCCTCCTTTTTCTCTAATTTTGGTCTGCAAACTTAGGTTGTTAACCATCCAGAAGAAAAGCTTATTGTTATATCAAACGGTTTAGGCTATCAAGCTTAATCTCACTATCTCACTGCATTTCAAACATCTTAGGCATAATAAGGAACAGGTATTTTTCATCAAGTATTGATATGTTGAACTTTAAGTCCCTACATAATATGATAAAAAACATTTAAAAATTAGATTATATTTTAAATTTTATTTATTTATTTATTTTACATTTATTTATTGTATGTGTGGCCAGCTCAGCCCACCAGGGGGCGGGGCTGGCTGGCATGTGGTGCTGGGGGATTGAACTGTGGTCCATGTGCTTTGCTAAGTTTGTTCTAAGTAGGTGCTTTAGACCACTGAGCCACCTCACCAGCCCCTAGATTATATTTTAAAAATAGGATAAAGAATTCTATGCTTCTCTGGCAGGTTTTTTTTTTTTTTCAACCTTGTGAGTTGTCTCTTCAGTGTTAGTGGTTTCTTTTGCTGTGAAAAAGCTTTATAATAAGATGAAATCCTAGTTGTTGATTCTTTATATTTTCTGTAAATCAGGGTTTTGTTCATAAGTCCTTGCCTATACCAGCATCTTCCAGAGTTCTACCTATTCTACCTTATAGCAGATTTAGTGTTTCTGTTTATTTTTGTTACTTTTCTCATTGCTGAGACCAAATACCAAACACCCATAAGTTAATTGAGGGAAGGTTTATTTAGCTCACAGTTTGTACAGGTTTCGGTCCATAATCAGCCACTCTAATGCAGGGTGGTATGACAGATAGTCATGACCGAGGAGAAATGGTTCTTGGCAGGCAGAAGGTAGCAGAGCAGTGAGGGTTGATCACAGCTCTGTATACTCCTTATATCTTATCCAGGCTACTTAGGGTGGGTGGTGTTCATACCCTTAACCCTAGTGCCCAGGATCCTAGCATTGCACCCTAAATTGATCCCAGAGTCACACATTCTATTTTTTTCTTTTTCTTTTTTAAAAAATTAATTTTATTTTATTTTATTATTTTACTTTATTTTATTGAGAAACAATTATGAATAAGACAGTTTCAAAGCTGATTAATAGGACAGTTTCAATAATCAATACATTGTATGTTGTTATCTTCTTAGTGGTTATCCATAGTACAAGAAGCAGGCAGAATATCCTGTCCAAACACTATTAGTACACATCTTTCTTCTCATTGAATTAAGCGAAAGTAGCTGTATATCTATCCTAACTATTTTGTATATACAAATACAAAATGTTCTTTCCTTTGTATCCCCTTTTTTTTTTGTTTAGTCCTGTCAGAGGTGGGTATTCTATTGGCATCTAAATACTATAGGTGCTTGAATTCAGCAAAACAGTCTAACACTGTCCAGCAGTCTATAATAGATAAACAGATAGCAATGAGACAGTTTCAAATCAAATCGGAAGTACAGTTTCAACAAATAATACACTGCATATATTCTTCTTAGTGGTTAATTGCTGTACAAGATGCAGACTTGTGATCCTATTTACAAACACCATTAGAACAAATCATTCTATTCATTAAGAGAATGCAACTATATATCTATCCCAACCACTTGGAATACACAAATACAAAATGGACATTCATCTGTATACCCCATTTTTTCTAAGTTCCATTATTGAATATTATAGGTGTGTAAACTCAGCAAAATATTCTAAAAGAGTCCAGTAGCCCATAATAGCATTGGGTCTTCTGTTTAACTGGCAATGTCAGAAATTATTGACCTGAGTCCCCCACAGCTCAACTTAACAGCATGGCTTTATTTCTTATATTTCGTCTTCATACTTTTCTACTGGATGGTTAAGACCAAGGTAAAGCAGGACCTATGCAACAAGAGTTGTAGCTTTTTGGTCTGAGAAGGTCAATGAAATGCCCTCAGGATTTGTCCTGAGATCCTGTACCTCAGATTGTAGAACTTTTGTCAGTGTCAGCCCCGTGGATGAGTCACGGCCATTGCTTGACCAATTTGCTCTCTGTGAAAGCCTGAGAGAATGTTTTCTCTTCATGGAGTCACACATTCTAGATCCAGACACCTCTGACAAAGCCCCCATGACTGCATGAGACTTTGGGGACACAGCTAGACCCAGCCATAACACTGCTATAATATTTAGATCTTTGACATATTTAGATTTTAGGTTAGTGCACGGTGAAAGACATGTCTTTCATCTTCTGGTTTTAATCCTTAGCATGGAGAAAGCCCATTTTTCAAGCACCATTTATTAAAGAGGCTATCTTTCTTCTAGCGAACGTATTTGCCTTCTTTGTCAAAGAAAAAGTGGTTGAGTGTTTGGAGTTGTTTCTACATCTTCTAATCTGTTTCGTTGATCCTTGGGTCTGTTGTTTTGCTATTCTGTTTTTTTTTTTTCACAGTGGCTTTGTCATATAGTTCCAAGTCAGGGACTGCTGTGCCTCTGGTCTTGCCTTGGTTGTCGAGTTGCTTTTGCTATTCTATGTCTATGCCAGTTCCAGATGAATTTTACAGTTGTTTTCTCTAATTTGGTGAGATGTGCTACTGATATTTTGATCAGGATTAAATTAAATCTGCTTAGCAATTTTGAAAGTATGCCCATTTTCACTATGTTGGTTGTTCCTACCCAAGAACAAGGGGATATCTTTTTGTCTTCCGATATCCTCTTTGATCTCCTTTTTAAGTGTACTTTAGTTTTCAATATAAAGGTCTTTTACTTCCTCTGTTAGATTGATTTCCAAATATTTCATTTTTTTTGGATGTTACTGTGAATGGTGTTTCCTTTCCCTGATTTTTCTCTTTGAGTTTGTTATTCATGTAAGGAATGATACTGGTTTTTGAAGGTTGACTTTATATCCAGCTATGCTACCTAGTTTAGTCATTAAATCTAGAAGTCTTTTGGTGGAGTTTTTGGGGTCTTTTAAGTAGAGTATCAT
>NW_004524651.1:4263816-4265432 GCF_000260255.1 Octodon degus
ATGAACAATAAAGAGCTCTCAATATGATAGTTATACAGGACTATATAAAATATATTAGATGAAACCTTATTTAAAGGTCATTGCAGATTTCTATGAAACAGTACCAATCTTATGTTGGGTTATACATTGATTTTTTTTTGTCTATTTAATCTGTCAATTTGTGACAGTGGGGTTTTGAGGTTCTGCATTACAATGTTGTTAGTGCTTAATGTTTCATCGCCATTAATATTTGTTTTATACATTTGAGTGTTCTAGTGTTTGGTGCATTTATATTTATGATTGCTATCTTTCCTACTTGGTGTGTTCCCTTTACAAGGACATAATGACCTTTTTTGTCTCTCTTAATCAGTCTTGTCTTGAAACCCTTTGGCTTGAAATTATTTTGTCTGTAAATAGAATAGCTACCTGTACTTTTTTTTTTTTTTTTCCTGTGATCCTGTTGTGTGGAGTATTGTTTCTAGGCTTTGACTTTTGGTCTAGAAACAAAAGTTGGGTCTTGCTTCTTGATTCATTCTGACAGTCTGTTTTGATTGGTGAATTGAGATGATTGACATTGATGGTTATAACTGATATGCTTTGACTCATCCTTGTGCTGTTATTGATTCCTTTCTTTAAAAAAAATTCCCCTCTATTTAATTACTCATCTTGCCTGTGAATTTATTCTGTTAGAGTCTGTGGAATTGTGGTCCCTGTTCATACTCACATAAAGACAAGAGCAAGCAATGAATAAAAAAACAAACCAAAGGGGAAAAAAAAAAAAAAAAAGGACAGAAAGGAAAAGAGGAAATGTTCACATCAAGGTGTGTGTCTGCTGTCCCTGATAGACTGGGCAGATAGGACCCAGATTCGTGTTGATTAATCCCAGCAAGTCAGCTGCAGTTTTACAGTGGTGTAGTGTATAATCATAGCAAGCCTGCACTTTTAGTTCCTTTGAAGTTCAGGCTGGTTTCTAGCTGTGAATCTGGAACCTGATTCATTCATTCATTCATCCTACAACACTGCGAGTCTCCTGCCAGCCTGAACTCAGTTCCTTGACCTCTTTTAGACTGGAACTTGGTTCTGCCTCACCCTGACCCAGGGAGCACTAGGTGGGGCCAACCCACAGCTGCTCTGAGTTTCAAGGTCAGTGGTCCCCGTTTCAGTATGGTGACCAGCCTGTCAGCCTCTCCTTGGGGATAACTGAGCCTGAATAGCTCCCCAGTCGCTGCAGTCTGCTCCGTCCACCATCCCTTTCCTCAGGTCTTTGTGGAGCCTCTTGGTTGTCAGTAGTTACCATGCATCCATCATATGGCGGCTGTCTGAGCCATTTGCCATCTTCTTCTTTTATGTTGGAGTGTCCTTCCTTGTTATACCTATGGATTTCAGTTCTCTCTGTGTGTGTATTTTAGTCCAGGGTCTACAGGGTCTCACTACATAGATCGGACTTGTAGTGATCCTTCCTGTTTTTCAACCTCCCAAGTGCTGGGATTACAGGCGTGTGACCACCGCGCCATCTCAGTCACCATCTCAGTGTGTCCTGGGGGTGGGGCTAGGATGGCATGCTGGGGATCAAACCTAGTCCCTGCATCTGCCTGGGCAGGCGCTTTAATCCGCTGAGCTGTCTGGCCAGTCTGTAC
>NW_004524651.1:4265762-4267776 GCF_000260255.1 Octodon degus
GAATAAGTAATAATTTCAAAGATTAAAAATATCTGTAAAATAGGGATTTGATTTTATTGTCTCAATATAATGATTACTTAAAAAATAACTAACAGTATAACCATCAGAAAATGTAGAATTCTGTATGTAAGTGTTAGTCTGAATAAGAACATGTTTTTAGGCATTACTTCTGGGTCCTGGAAATACAAGGCCCAGGAAGCAAGCCCAGCTCTGGATGAGAAGGCTGCGCGCCGCAGGCCGCAGGCTCAGAGGCTGCCTCTGCCCGCCGCTCCTCTCCTCTTGCCAGGCAGCACAGGAAAATCGGGCCCTTCATTAGGGCACAAGGGGGGTAAATAGGCAGCATGATGTGGAGGACGGTGCTGGGGAGCAATTAGGAGCCTCAGAAACAGGGCTGAGGAGACAGCTCAGCGGTCTAAGTGTCTGCCTGGCAATCGCAAGGGCCCAGGTTCCATCCCCAGTGCCCCATGCCTTGCTGGCCCGGAAACTGTAGAGTGATACCCTGTACCAAATACATAATTTAAAAAGAGAGAGAGAGACACCTCGGAAAGAAAATGACAGGAGAGCCACATTTGTAGTCTAACAGATGTCATGACTGAAAAAAATAACGCCAATGAGAGAACACTTAGAAACGATCACTGTAGGGCAAAGAAGGGCAGTGAGAGGACTGACCACCATGGGGCCCTGAGGCCTAACACGCCGGCGGCTTCCTGATTTCGATCCGAAAGTAGTCATCCCTTGGATCCAAGGGCGCTCCCTAGACTTCCTGGTGGTTCCTTTTTCATAAACTAAGGTAAGGGGACCACTAACTCAGGACCCCCCCTTCTATCCCTCTCTTGGACATAAGCTTTCTTGCCCTCAATAAATATATTCTGCTCAAAAACAAACAACCCCCCCCCCCATAAACTCAGGTGGGACAATTTTCAGAGAAAGGCTGTAATTTTATAAATTCCCTTGAAATACCCTTTCCCTCCAAAGGGAACTGAAGCAAATGTCTCAATTTGAGGCCACCAAAGAAGGGCGTGCTTTCTAATTAATTTGAAATGGCAAGATTTCTTGCTTATGTTGTTGACTAAGAAAAAATAGGAGAGGGAGATGAATGCTAAACCCGAAAAACCTAGTCAGGCATGGTGGCACATGCCTGGAACCCTCCTGCCTCTGCCTCCCGAATGCTGGGATTACAGACACGCACCATCACCCCTGTCCTGTGTTAGGGACTTTCCTCTGACAAATGAGTTAAGATTTTTTACTATTTTTCTCAATTAACATTAAACGACTTTTACAATGTGCATATCACCTTGTTACTTCCAGGTAAATTCCAGTAGATGCTTCATATTTCTGACCGATCACTTCTATTTCTTTCCTTGAGGTCTTATGTTTTCTTCTTCTTTTTAAAATATTTGAACTATTATTTTGGTGCTGGAAGCTGAAGCCACAGCCTTATACCTGCTAAACAGCCCTCTCATTGAGTCATACCCCCAGGTCGTTACTTTTAATAGACAAAAAAAAAAAAAAAAAAAAAAAAAAAAGACAAGGTGATGGCCCTTCCCTTCCCTGGATGCTGGGGTTTGAACCCAGGGCTTCAAGCATGGTAGGTAAGTAGTCTACTATTGGTTACATCCCCACCCCTTTCCAGATTTTATTTTGAGACAGGATCTTGGTGAGTTGTGCAGGCTGACTTTGCACTCGTGACTCTCCTGCCTCAGCCTCCTGAGTAGCTGAGACTGCAGATGTGGTCCTTGCCTGGGATGTCTTGATACCTTCATATATTAATATTACAAGTAGGATACACAGTGGGGATTGTTAATCTGTGTAGCTATTTTTAAAAAGTCTGTAGATTCCTTGAAAAACTAAAAATAGAATTAATAGTGGGTAGATACCAAAAGGAAGGAAGTGCACAAGGAGAAGCTGGGACCTTGGGGCTCACTGCAGCAGTGTTCACGACAGCCAAGCACGATCTCTGGCTTTCTGAGAAGACCGAGGGTGGGTGCGTGGGGACTCTCACTCTGGACCGGGG
>NW_004524651.1:4278147-4299688 GCF_000260255.1 Octodon degus
TGTGTGTGTGTGTGTGTGTGTGTGTGTGTGAACAAAGTTCCTATTTAATGTCAGATGTGATTTTCATTCCTGGAATTCCAAGATACAGAATAGAAACTGTAACATTTTAGTTAAGGAGATAATGGGGTTGTCCGCCCTGATACCATCTTGGCGCTTTATCTTTGCTCTGGCAGCTGCCTCAGCAACTACTCACCTGCGATTTGCAACATTTAAAATCACCGTGGAAGTTTTGGGTCACAAGTCTGACATTAAAGAATTACATAAAAATGTGTCTTATGGACATGCTATATTTTACATTATGCGCATATGTATATTCCTCTTCGATGGACTTATTCACTAAGCCTTTTTAAAGCAATCTGGGCAGCTGAGCATGGGGGTGCACACCTGTAATCCCAGCATTTGGGGAGGCTGAGGCAGGAGACTCCTTGTAAGTTCTGGGGAGCAAAGTGAGCTCAAGGCCAGCCTGCGCTGCCTAGTGAGGCCCAGTCTTGAAAAGCCAAAAAAGTAAAAATTATTTGGGGAGCTAGAAGCGGGGAAAGGTTATGCACAGAGTTGAGACGTGTAACGCACATGTACGCATTGGCTCCCTGCGGCGAGTGGGATCCCTGGGCGCTGCAAACACGTACCAATGAAAACGAAAACTAATCGGCTGGGAGAGTGGTAGCTGGGAGGTGCGGAGAGGGCCGGGGTTCTGGGCGCAGACACGGCCAGGGCCGGGGTTCTGGGCGCAGACACGGCCAGGGCCGGGGTTCTGGGCGCAGACACGGCCAGGGCCGGGGTTCTGGGCGCAGACACGGCCAGGGCCGGGGTTCTGGGCGCAGACACGGCCAGGGCCGGGGTTCTGCGCGCAGACACAGAGCTGGGAGCGGCGGCGGCGGAGGCGGAGGCAGGGTGCGCTGTCTACTTGAGCAGGGAAAACAGCGTGAGGTTGGAGCACACGTGACAGGCGGAGAAGGGCAGCTTTTTAACAAGAGAAAAAAGTACTGTATTTCTTTGCTACATGTAGTTTTTCCTTTAGAAAGCTGGAAATGTGTAAAATGTTTTCAGCACAGCGATCTTGCCTGCTATAAAGAGCTTCTGAAATAGATGCGAGCGCAGCATTTTCTCTCAGTTTTCGAGTTATATGCATGGTGGTACCTAAACCAGCTTTAAGTATGGCAAGACTTGCCGTTCTCTGTGAAATTCTCTCCTTCCCATTACTCGGGAAGGACATCATTTCTTTGGGAGAATTGAGACCCTTCGTTAGAGCTGCACGCTTCCCCCCAAATTGAAGTTTAAATAGCAACAGCTTACATTTAGAATACAGACTACTTCCGGGTCATGGTAACTTTTGCTTGTGTAACAAAATACATGCACTGAAGTCTGTCACTCATACTGTGAACAAAACAAAGGAGGATGTATTCATAGAGCCAGTGATTCATAGTTATTTTTGTTGGGATGAAAAACCATCTCTTGAGAAGGACAATAATTCAGTGAGTAAACGCTACTGTCATGAATGACACAGCTGTCCTCTTAGCCGAGTGGAGGAGGAAGAAAACCTTTTGGCCCTCCCCAGTTTTACAAGGACAGTTTTGATGCAATTGAGGTGTTACATTTAGAAATCCTACTCATTGTTGATGAATAACTTTATTTTAATGGTGGCCCTTTGTTTAAGATATATATGTTCTGATACTAACTTTCGTTTCTTCACCCCCAAGTTGAATATTGGAATTTTGCTGTTGTTCCTGATTAATATTTTCTGTATTACTTCCACAACTTGTGCTCCTTTGGGTATCAGATCCAGTTTTAGCAACTAGAATGTATTGTTATCACCCTCCCCCTTTTCTATTAACTTTATTGAAAATCAATAATTACATATCATATATTAAAAACTGTAGACAAATATTGAAATGTGAAAGAGATAAGATGTAGAAGAGTGATTTTTAGAGAACTATTTCTGGAATAAATACCCTTTTGTTGAGGCAGGATCTTGCTGTGCGGCTTCGACTGGCCTTGAGTTCACTATGTAGCCCAGGCCAGCCTCAAACTGGTGGTGATCCTCCTGCCTCAGCCTCCTGAGTGCAGGGCTCACAGTGTGTGCTACCACATCTGGCTTGACTCCCTTCTTTCAGGGACAGTACTTAGAGTGTTCATATTTAATCAAAGAGTGGTGGGGCAGATATGACTTTAATGATCACTTAATACCTATTTTCCAGATGTGCAATTAAACCCTGAGGCATTTAGTTACACACCTGACAAGTTGTAGAGCTCTACTAGAATTAAGGGAGAGAAAGTACGAGGGTATTTATCTTTATGAAGAATTTGCCGCAATAGCCATATAGCACAATTAATTTTAGTACTCACAATATTCCTACATTGTAGGCAAATACCTATTGTTGTTTCCCCCTAGCTTTATTTGGGTATTGTTACAGAAAAACCAATATCAAACCAAATGAAAGACTCTTTGCACTGGGGAGTTAGAAGGCAGATTTTATTACACTAACTGGCCAGTGGGAATCAGTTCCAAACCACCGGACTACAAATCAGCTTAGAGTTTAGTTTAACTACAGTTTGCAGGGCTGCAGGGAGAGCTCAGTGGTCTAAGCACCTGCCTAGGCAAGCGCAAGGACCCGGGCTCCATCCCCAGTACTGCCTGCTATGCCGGCCCTGCCCCCAGGTGCACTGTGCTGGCTACCAAGAGTGGGCACATGCCTGTAATCCCAGTGCCAGGGAGGTTGAAACAGGAGGATCACTATGAGGTCAAGCTGTGTGGTAAGACCCTGTACCAAATACATAAAATTAAGTACAGTTTGCAAACAGGAAGTACAAGGCTGAGGGAGCTGGGTTGGTTACGTACATTGAGTTGTATGTTGCCAAGGAAACATTTGTTTAGAAGGAATTGTTTATCATAAGGTAGGACACTCTGGGAAGGAGGGGAGGGAGTGTGAGCAGAGTATGTAGAGTTAAATGGGTCCTTGACTGGGCCAGTCTGTCCTAGACATGAAGTCCTTAAAGCAAGTTGGAACTATATATATTTTTCTAACTAAGCAACAACATGGCCGGACACAGTCAAGTTGGCCCCGTGTATTACCAAACAGAAGCAGATAGTTAAGGCTGACTGAATAGGCTACCTACGTGACAAAAAGCAGGAGCAGAGTCACAGGTCATTAATTGATTTGTAACTTTTGCTATAAAGTATAAGTTTGCTATTCCATGATTTTGCCCTTGCAGTATAACTAACAAACAATATGCTATAAGGGGTATAATGCGATGGTTTGATACACATATATCTTGTGTTATGCTTACTGCAATCCAATTGGTTGCCATACCCACCCACTCACCTGGTGTCTTAGTCACTTTTCTTGTGGCCTAGGCACCCAAAGTGAAAGGAGGGAAGGCCGATGTAGCTCACAGTTGTAGAGGTGTTAGTTCATCGCTGGTTAGCTCCAAGGCAGGGTGACATGGCAGAGAGGACTCGCAGAGAAGGCAGCAGACAACAGCAAGCAGCAACAGCAGCCCTCTTCCCATTCCCTATAGTTTAACCAGGGTAATGACCCTTGGGGTGAGTGTCACCCGCACTTTGAATCCTAACATCACACACTGTGGGTCAGTGCCAGTGTCACATACTTGACCCCAGCACCACACACTCTAGATCCAGCCACCTCTGGAAAGCCCCACCTAAGCACAGGAGGCTTGTGAGGGACATCCAGACGTGAGCCCTAATGCCTAGTTCCCATTCTTGATTTGCTTTGTGGTAAAAGATAAGACCTTGGTGACTCATCCACATGGCTGACACTGACAAAGGTTCTACAATCTGAGGTACAGGATCTCAGGATAAATCCTGAGGGGATTTCACTGACCTTATCAGACCCAAAAGCTACAACTCTTGTTGCATAGGTCCTGCTTTACCTTGGTCTTAACTATCCAGCAGAAAAGTATAAAAATGAAATATAAGAAGTAAAGCCATGCTGTTATGCTGAGCTGTAGGGGACTCAGGTCAACAATTTCTGACATTGCCAGTCAAGTGGAAGACCCAATGCTATTATGGGCTACTGGACTCTTTTAGAATATTTTGCTGAGTTTACACACCTATAATATTCCAATAATGGAACTTAACAAAAAAAGGGTATACAGATGTATGTCCATTTTGTATCTGTGTATTCAAATTGGTTAGGATAAATATATAGTTACATTCTCTTAATGAATAGAATGATTTGTTCTAATGGTGTTTGTAAATAGGATATCATGTCCGCATCTTGTACAGCAGTTAACCACTAGGAAGAATGTATGTAATGTGCTAATTATTGAAACTGTCCTACCAATTTGATATGAAACTATCTCATTGCTATTTGTTTGTCAATAAAATTATGGAAAAAAGATACATTAAATAATAAAAAAAAAATAAAAGATAAGACCTAAGGCTTAAGGCATACACACGTTCACAGCCACCATCAGTAACCATTTCCAGAGCTATTTTGTCATCAGCTAAACAGAATTTCTCTACCCATCAAAGAACAGCTGCTCATTTCCATGCACCCAATCCTGGCAAACTCTGGTCTTTCTGGCTCTATGAATCTGTCTGTTCTAGGTACCTAAGTGGAATTGTACAATATCCATCCTTCTATGTCTACTTTGATTTAGCTTGACATTTTCAAAGTTCCAAGTTCTGATAGCATATATCAAAATTTCACTCTTTTCTTTTGGTGGAACCGGGGATTGAACTCAGGCCTTTGTGCTTACCAGGGAAGTGCTTATTCCACTGAGCCATCTCCCCGGCCCTCACTCATTTTTTATGGCTGTATGTATCATATTCTCTTTATCAATTCATCAGTCAGTAGATAAAGGGTTTCTAGTTTTGCCTATTTTGAATAATGCTGCTATGGTCAATAGTGAACATTACCTGAGACGTAGCTTTATAATACCTTCAGTGAGAGTTTTAGTCCGTATTGTCCCGCACTATTCTCTTTGGGATTTTTTCCTAGGTATTTCTGCATGTTTGTCCTTTCTAGAAAATCTTAAAATAGTTTATCTGGTTTTCTTTCTCTAACCTCAAATGCTTTTGGAATTTATTTTACATCATATTAGACTTATCCACTAACTGGGCATAATTGATATAGTCATAATATTTAGAGCATTCATTTAAATATTATGATTGCCTACCTCATCTTTTATTCAGGTTTAAATAATTACACCTGTCATAGAGTGTCAAGCTCATTAGTATAGTTCCTCTGTGTTCTTTGTTAAGATTATTCTTAGGAGGGCCGGTGAAGTAGCTCAGTGGACTAAATGCCTGCTTAGGCAAGTGCAGGGACAGGGGTTCCATCCCTGGTACCACATGCCGTGCTGGCCCCATCCCTGGGCATGCTGAGCCTGTCACTGAGAACAGGGGTGGTGGTGCATGCCTGTAATCCCAGAGCTGAGAGGTTGAAAACAGGAAGATCACCACAAATCCGAGCTGTGTAGTGAGACCCTGTACCAAATACTCAAAACAAGATACTATTCTTAGGAATGCTACAATTCTGTGGTTACTGTCAATGGAAATAGTTCACATTTTACTTTGCACGGTTTATTGTTGGTACATAAAAAAGTCATTAATTCTTTTTCTTTTTTTTGTATTTTAGGGAAGGGTCTACCGGGTGTTCAGGGTCTCACTACTAGATCAGACTCGTAGTGATCTGCCTATTTACAGCCTCCCAAGAGCTGGGATTATAGGCATATGCTACCATGCCCAGTCTCAATTGCCATCTCAGTCTCCATCCCTGGGGCCGGGGCTGGCACGGCAGGCCCAGGGCTCAAACCCCTGGCCCCTGTGCCTGCTTGCAGATGCTTTAATCCACTGAGCTATTTGGCTGGCCCCAAAGTCATTAATTCTTATATATTAATTTGTTATACACTACATAATTTAATAATTTTTATATGATAAATTCGAAACTGTGAACACTTTAAATTGACAGTGTGATTGGAGTTCTTCCTACATAAGTTGATTTTGTTTAGTGGGTGGAAAAATTGCTTTCAAATATTAAATAGTTGCAACAGTTCACATATAGAGAGTAGCAGCACTTACCTCGGAGGCGCCTGACTCTTTTGGTCTTTTGGACAGATCTTACTGGCTCTTTTGGTCTTGGAAATCCTAGAGTGGTAAGGGTTGCAAAGGGGAAATAAAGTGGCCCTAATAAAGTATTAATAGGAATATTCCTCGGTCCTTTTGTCACCTGAAGAAGGGTGTGGAGAGGGCCAAGGACAAGAAGGAAAGAACTCACAGGGAGCAGTGCTGTCCGGGAAAGAGGGGCCCTGCTCACATATAGCTGCTCACAGGTTTTCTTTTATTTATTTATTTATTTATTTATTTATTTTTGGCGGAACCGGGGATTGAACTCAGACCCTTGTGCTTGCCAAGGAAGCACTTATTCCACTGAGCCATCTCCCCGGCCCTTGCTCACAGGTTTTCTATGCAGGGCTGTCTCTAGTTTTTGTTGTTCTCGTCATTGTCTTGTTATGTAACCCAGGCTGGCCTTGAACTCACCGGGCTCCACCTGCCTCAGCCTCCTGTGTGCTGGGATTGAGATGTGCACCAACACACCTGGCAGTGATATCTAGTTCTAAATCGTGAGTTGATTCTTGTCCTGTGCCCTTTTGTGCTCTGTTCTAAAATCTAGCATGGTAGCAGAAAATTTGAGGTGTGGTAAGTGCACTAGGTCAGGAAGCAGCTGCCAGGGAAAGGACAGTTTATTATTCACAGTGCCCTAGTAGGGGGCTGGAGTCACACTGGGGGGGGCACTGGATGATGGTTCCCAGGACACTGGTTGCCAGGATGCTGGTTGCTAGGACACTGGTTGCCAGGCAGCAGCAGCTCAGGAAAGGAGGGGGTGAGGGCCTTCCCTGTGAGGCTTTCCAGAAGGGAGGAGAGTGGGCTAAGCAGGCTTAGGAGGGACTGGCTTGAAAAATAAGGGAGGGACTAGGACAGAGTCATGCCAGTCTTGCAAAAGGAAAGAAGCACCAGCCTCACCCCGGGCGCAGTAAGCCAGCCGCCAAGACCAGGCGTGGTGCGCACGCCTGTGATCCCAGCGCTGGGGAAGCTGAGAACAGGAGGATCACCACAAGTCTGAGCTGCACAGTGAGACCCTGCGCAAAATACATTAAAAAAGATGGGAAGGGAGTGGAGTGGGCAACCCGGTGAGCAGGAGAAGCATAAGCTCTCTCTGCAGGAGTTCTCCAAGGTACAGGAGGGCTGTGGACGCCGTGAAGGATAGAGGCTCCTGTAAGCTTCTTCTGGAAAATCGACTCTATGCGAAGGCTGTTGGAGTTGAGAACATGTGTGCGAGGTCTTGGGGTTATGGGGATTTACACCGCAGACGCAAATTTGGGTGCTTTGAAAGCTTTGAGGTTGTGCAAGCCTGTGACCCCAGCACTCGGGAGGCTGAGTTAGGAGGACTGTGATGGATGAGGCCAGCCCCGGCTGCCCGGTGAGGGGCGGGATCAAGGCCGGCCTGGAGTGCACAGCAAGATTCTGCCTCAAAAATAAACAAAATAAAGAAATATAAAGAAAGCTTCAGGGAACAACCTGACGGTTGTCCTCTACAAAAGTGATTCTTAGGGCTTTTAAAGGTCATGGTTTAGGTTTAGGGACTCTAACAAAAATAATAAAAAAATACATTCTCTGTATAAAAATGTATAATATTTTAGGTATCATTTCAGAAACTTCATAGAAACTCTGCAGCCCAAGTCTAGATGCTGGCCCAAGAACCTGGGGTAAAATTTCTCCAGCTTAGATATTACAGTAAAAAAGGGGAACACGATACATTTTCTTCAGATTGCTCAAGGTGGACCTGCTCCAGTTGTGCATACTTAATACCATGCCGTGCTATTTGAGTTAACTCCTTTTTCCTTAATCAGCTCTATGGATTGGGTCCTTATCCATAATGAACTACAAAACTGGGTCAACTTAGAATGACATAAATAAGTCTTATTGTCAATGCCAGGAAAGATAGTATTATTTATGATTAAAGACATGATTTTTCTCTAGGCTAGCCAAATTAAGAGCTCATTTCATATCATTTTTTTTTTCTTTTTAAGGGTGTGGATCACAGCAGACAATTTGGTTCACTTTAGTTCAAAGAAAAATGGAAGAAATATGATTGCCGACAGCGGGATTTTTATCTTCAAATGATAGAAATGTTTTCTGAATTGTTCAGAGGAGAAATAAAAATCACATAATAGTACAGTAAAAGATGGCTTGACATTTTTCTTAAAATTTTAATAAGAAGTAACTTGATAATCATGAATTAGAAGTAATTTCACTGGTAAAAGGATACCTCAAAGGAATAAAATAACTCCATCTACACATCTCATAAGACACGTTTTAAGGGTCTTGGTGTGCATGTCCTTAAATGCCAGATGACAGTGGTGTACAGTGAAAAAGTTGCCTTGGCCTCGCTCCTAGTTGCTGCATCGGAGATCTACACCCGTGGGATATACACGGCAGTAGGCATAGCCGTCATTTACTAGGGGCCCCCTAGACTAAGCCTGGGTTTATGCCAGTGTTCAGACCCTAGCTATGCTTGAGGGGGGAGGCTGGCCGGGCCAGAAAGCACAAACCTGTGCTTAGTAGGCTGAGGCCTTGAGTCAGAAGGTTTGTCCAACCTGCACTGAAGAGAGGGGGCAGGAGGTCCAAATCTTCCACGTGGCCAGTGGTTCAGTTAAGCATGTCTGTATAGTGAAAATCCAGTAAAAACCCTGGACACTGAAGCTTCAGGGAGCTTCCCAGTTGGTGAACCCTTTGGTTAGCTGCAGGTGAATATGCCCCGATTCCACAAGAGGACCCTGGAATTCCACAGCCAGGACTCGTCAGGCCTCACCCTCCAGGTCTCTTCCTTTAGTTGCCCAGATTTGCATTCTTTATAACCAAAGTCCAGACATGAATATAGTGCTTCCCTAGGTTCTGTGTGTGGCCCTGTCAGATTTCTAGGACGGACGACAGGAGTCCTCAGGTCTTAGCCAGCTGGATGGGAGCACATGTGCTGGGAGCACACTCCGGAGCTCATGGGGGGCGGTCCATCCGGGGGGTTCTTAAGGAGGACAGCACCTCGTCCTGTGGCCCCTGAGTGAACTCATGGTGGTGAACCTCACAAATGGCGCTGTGGGAGTCCACATGGAGGCGAGAAGAATGTCCCTTGGGTGGGCAGACAAGAGAATTGGTTACACACTGACTGTCACCTGGCGTGTTCCCTGGCTACATGAAAGAGAATAACTGTATCATAAAGTTTTATCTGGCTACATGATTCTGATATCCTTTTTTTTTTTTGGTGGAATGGGGGATTGAACTCAGGCCTTGCGCTTGCCAGGGAAGCCCTTGTTCTACTGAGTCATCTTCCTGGCCCTGGATCTGAGATTCTTAACTCATTTCTTTTTTGTTTCTTTTTTTTTTTTTTTTGCTAACAAGTTTGAGATTTATTACATTTTGTTAAGTATTTTAATAATGATTCAGTATCTAAAATTGGTAGCAAGGAAAACAGGAGGATCATTACGAGTCTCATCTGTGTAGTGAGACCCTGTACTAAATACATTTAAAAAAAGTAGTAGCAAGTTATGTTCAATTAACACTGGAAGTTCTGTGCAACGCGAGGTCTCTATAGGAATTTTGAAAGGACCAGAAAGATTGACAGAGCATTTATTTAAAAATACCATGTGGCAGTTCTTGACAAAGTTGCCACTCATCTTTTGCTGTTTACATGTTATTTCCTTGACATTTGTCGATAGTTCTTATAGCAAAAAGTTTTCCCTAAAGATACCTTGACCCTCTAACAAAAAGATTTTGAAGAACTCTCATGACTTGAGTATTGGAGAATTTGTACAGGAAAATAAATATCTGTTTACTTTTGACCCAAAAATAGAGAACTGGAGAAAATTGTTGTAAATCCACTTGTAGGTAATATTTCCTCCCTATAATAAGTGGGAATGAGGGTGCTTTTGAGATGTTTTCTAAACCCTGAACCCCTAATGTCAAACAACAAATCATCACAAGTGTTCACGCATGGAATGCAGGGTTAGTGCGCTTGGGGAAGACAAAACACTTACAGAACCGCAAGGACTATGGCACACGCAGGGCACTGACTGCCTTGCATGCTGAGCTAGCTCCGGCCAGATGTGAGGTGAGCCAAGTTTGCCTTCCATGCCTTTCAGGACCGGGCCTCTGCTCCAAGCAGCATCTCCTTCCCTCAGCTAACCAGGCAGACCTGCGCCTTCCTAAGTACAGAACCTGAGCCCCCCACCCCCTTCCAAAGGGGTCCCATTTGTCATTGTGTGAAGGTTGGACGCACTTTCTGTTCTCAGCTGGTCCTCACTGAATGTAAAGCACTGTCATGCAGAAGCGGGCTCCCTTAGTCCACTCCACGATGACAGCGGAGCTCTTAGGCGGATGCCCTCACTTTCATCCCCTGCTATATTTCCTCAAATCCTACCATCAACCTTATTCCGTAGGGTTGTTATGTTTTTGGTCTTTAAGAGGCCACTACTAAAATATACTTTGAAAATCTAGCAAAATCAGTGGAAGGGGTAGAAATAGAATGGGGAAGAAAGGACGGGGTTGGGTGACACATGGCTGTAGAGTCTTGGAGAAGCTCTAGAGGTTTGGAGAAGTCAAAGGCTGCCTTAGCAGGAATTAACTCATTTATTTATTTTATTTTTATTTTTATTTTTTTGACATCAGTTATTTTATTTTAAAGAAAAAAAAATAAAAACAGTGGTACAAAATCTCAAAACAAGATTTTAGGAGAGTAACAATGGTTAGTACATTGTGTATTGTTACTGCCAAAGTAATTAACTCATTTATAAACTTATTCATACGTGGGAAGTGGTGGTACATCCCTGCAATGTCTGCCTTTGTGAGACTGAGGCAGGAGAATCGCCATGAGTTTGAGGCCGGCCTGGACTACATAGTAAGTTCAAGGCCAACCTGTCTCAAAACAAACAAAGAAACAAACAAACAAAGAAACAAACAAACATCTTTGCATGGTTGATCCCAAACTTCCTATTCTCTTTTAAAATTTGCCAAACTCTCCCACAACAGCTTCAGTAATCTCAGTCTGTTTCTTTGATCCCTTTCTTCCCACTGCTTTTTGTCCAGGGGCACCTGCTTCACATGGGAGTCTGTTTTCCATTACTCTGAGCTGCATGCTAAGGATCAGGAATCTAGAGAGGAAAGAAAAAAATGAAGGAACGCTCAACACTCACACCGCCACTGTTCTGCGTTGTTGTTTCTCTTGCACTTAGGTGCCATAGAGCGTGCAACATGTTTTGGGGTTTGGTTTTAAGAAAGAAGCTTGTACTGGGATTGGAACCCAGGACCTTCATTTTGAACTACGTCTCTTGGGCTCCAACTTTCAAGCTTCCTGCCTCAGTCTACAAGAGCGCTGGGATCACAGGGGTGTGCCATCATGTCCAGCTCAGAGTCTGTTTTTTGCATGTGGCCGGCCACTCTTGAACAGCTTTGCTATGTGTGAGTACTTCGCTCATCAGTCTGAGCTGCGTGTACTCTGTAGAACTGCAGAGCAGAGGAGATGTGTGTCTGTGAGCAAGGAGCTGAGGGTGGTAGGGGCTTGGCCTCAAAGCTTACTCAGTCCCAAATATGTAGGTTTTTAAATCATCATGGGTAAACACAGATTGTTTTAGTGTGATTACCTTCCATTTAATTTGCAGAGAAATTTATCTTTTTCTCATTAGTAAGCTTATTGGTACAATTTAGATATACATAATGATCACATTCCTCATAGGGAATTTGTACCTGTGCCTGATGTATCTTGGTTTCTGTTTTTTGTTTCCTGTATCCCTCCCCTCCCTTCAACTCCTCTTCCTTTTCGTATTTTTGTGTTTTAAAAGGAAGTACAGGAATCGAACTCAGGACCTTATGCTTGCCAGACATGCACCATGCTGCTGAGCTATCTCCTCAGCTACTTCTGTTTCTCATTTATGAAGCTTGGTTTCTCTTTTATCCTTCTTTTCTCATTTTCTTTTTATACTGTAGTTTATGCTGTGATTGTGACAAAGGAGACATTAATGTTTGGCCTAGTTGAATTAGGGAGCCAACATTCTGGGGGTAACAAGGGTCATCCATGTAGGACTTTCACAATAATCCCATGAGATGGCTCTGGATAGCCAGGAAAAGATGCTGCTGAGAGGCTAAGTACCTGTCTGAGAGCAATTAGGGAGCAGGAAGGCTGCACACAGACAGAAGCCTGGCAGAGCTGAAGCCGGAGGAAGCCAGCCCAAGGCATGCCCTGCTGCCCGCTGGGACAGGATGGCTTTTTTATTAGAGCAGTGAAACTGCAGTGTTGTGAAAAGCAGAATCACCTTCCTGCCACTCACTGCAAAAAACACAACGACAACAAAAATCGAAACAAAAAGACTAATTTTTATTAAAAAAAGTCTACCCCCATGTGTGATAGGCACTCTGATCTTAGCACTCTGGGTGTAGAAGCAATAAAATTGCAAGTTTGAGCCCAGCATGGACAATTGAGCAAGATTTCATCTCAGAAAACAAAACCAACCAACCAACCAACCAACCAACCAACCAACCAACCAACAAAAACCCAAAAAACAAAAAGCCCAAAACAAAACAACCAAAACGGAGTCTGGGGATATCACTCAGATTAAAGGTCAAGGCCCTACGTACAACTTCCAGTACTACAAATCAAACCAAATGAAACCAAACCAAAACTTCCCAGTAAGGCCTGGGAGACATCCTGGCCCTGCCCTCTTCTCCCACAGTGAGGCTGCACCCAATGCCTATGGGGGAGTCCAGGTGGGAAGCTGAGGAAGTGCAGTCTCATGGTCCCAGAGGACAGCAGGAGAGCATTAGGAAGCCTGGCATTAGGAAGGACTGGCTAGGGCTGGGGAGATAGCCGGGCTGCCTAAGTGCCTACCAGCAAGCACAAGGACCCTTGATCCCCAGCACCACATGCCATGCTGGCCCCAGAGCTGTGGGTGCGTGTCCTGCTGAAATTGGGCATGGTTGCACGTGCCTGTAATCTCAGTACTGGGGATGCTGAGACAGGAGGATCACTGCAAGTCCGAGCTGTGTAGAAGACCTTGTACCAAATAAATAAATGATTAAAAAAAATAGAAAGAACTGGCTGGAGTACAAGTGGCCTCAGGCATGCTGACGGGAAGCCATCATGTGGTTTGAAAACCACAGCTGGAATAGGCCCTCAGCACTATGACCCAGCCAGATGAGGGACATCTGTATGGAGCCTGGAGCAGGTAGAGAACCAGCAGTGCTGGCTGCCTCCTTGCTGAAATGCAGGCGCTTATAAGCTCTGTGGCCTGTATATGCCCCCGGGTGAAAGAGGAACGGGAGTCCCTGGGTTTACTGAATTCCCCCGTCAAAAGACTAACACCATGGGTGACTGAGGAGTCACTGGTTTGACTGATTATATTGAACTTCCTTTGATTTAGGCAATAATAGGAGCTCAGGGAAGAAATTAAATAGTTACAGAAAAATAAAAATGCAGTTTTACATGTGTGAGTTTATGACTTTAAAAATCTGCTCCCCTGTAAGTAATGACACCAAAAAAATCAGAGTGCTTCCTACCTGCCCCCACATTTCCCCAGTTTCCCATCGATTGCTCATAGCTCTTCCCACGCAGGTTGGATTGCCAGGTTCTCCCCAGCAGCCTTCTCAGATTTAGAGGGCAGGTGCTCCAGGGGCTTGGAAGACGCAGTTATTATTGTAATAACTGTTTAGTTAAATAAAAGCTCTATGAATTTGTATATTGAAAACTTTCAGATGGTTCCTATCTATTTTAGTTTTGCTCCTTTTGCAGTAAAAGCTTTCTGTTTAATTATTTATTTGACTGTTATTCCTGGCAAATCTTGGGTATAAATAAATGTGTACAAAACATTGTCCACAAAGCACCAAGGTTTTTTCCTTAGTGGCAGAGCTGTTATACATGAGACTGCTATCTCTGTAAGTAGTGTCTAATCATAAATAAAACTATTCATGTAAATTAAGCTTAAATGGTAGCTCTGTCATAATTTTGGAAGGCCTGGGAGAAAAGACTACAGTTGAGATAAAACTTTCAATGTCCTATTGCAATTGGATGAATTATGCTATTTGCTAGTTATACCTGTATTAGCTTCCCATCACTGTAACGAATATCTGGGATGCCCACCTTATAGGTTCATCTATGCTCATGGTTTTAGAACTTCAGCCCATGCGTGGTTGATTCTCTTGCTTTTGGTCTCATGGTAGAGCAGAGCATTTCACCTCATGACTGGGAAGTGAAAAAGCAAAAGACATTTTCATTAAATTAATCAATATAATGAGATAGCCCATGTGATGGTTAATGTTTTCTTTTCAGCACAGGGGACTGAAGCCAGGCCTTGAAAGGCAAGTGCTCTACCACAGAGCTACGCCCCACCCTCTCAGCTTAGCTCTTGGCTAAGAGTTACAAGCTTGCCAACCTGCCTTACTATGGATTTTGGACTTGTCAGCTCCCATAATTTTATATGTAATTTGTATATACCCATAACTTATTCATTTCTTATTCCATAACTTACTCATTGGAGACTGGAGAACCCTGTTGATACAGTAGAAGAATATATAGTTCTATTAAAAGCCAATATTATTTTCAAAGTGTTTATGTGTCTTAGAAGACTTCATTTGAAGAGAAGAAAAATAGTTGATAGACGTATTTTACATGCAGTTTGGTCACTTCCCAAGTGGACTTCTATCCCACACACAGATAATTAAATCTGGGGATACTGGAAATGATTTGGGTTTCTACTTTCCAGAGCTACTCCTTAGGACTTGAAAAGAACAATCATATGAAAGTGTCCCAGCCTGGGATGGCAAAGAAACTCCTTGGATGTGATGGCTTTGGGTTTCAGGTACTTGGAATGCTCTGTTGAGAAGGGCTACTGCTCTGAGTTTGGGCTCAGGAGGAAACAGTGCCAAGATTAATCGCCCACGTCCTCCACAGGACAGCGAGGGGACAGTATGATGTATGAGCCTGGCACCGGTAGTGTCTGGAAGCCACTTATTAATGTATCTGTTGATTTGTTTACCTTCTTCCATGCCACCTTTAGAAGACTAGTGCCACAAAGGCATGGCCCTTGTCCATTTTCCTTATGGATCCATCTTTAGAAATGAGAACAGAGAATAGGCTCATAAAATACTAAAAATATTTACAATAAAAATTCAAAAATCTTTGTCAAATATAATTTCTGCTTGATCTAGTTTATGCTGATTTTAATATTATTGAAATAAGAGGCAATACCTTGAAAGCTGGTATCTTCGGGACCAGCTAAATAAATCTTAATAAATGTTGATTAAATGAGCTGAATTTTATAAGATCCCAATACCTTTTGAGGCACTCAGTCAACAATAATTGAATCTGAAACCTGCAGAATTCCCAACATTCTCTTCGTTTGGGCAGCATCAATCATGAAGCACCCACTGCAGGCCCTTCAGTCAATGCTGGGGACACGCATGTGAATAGTGTACTGACCATGGCTTCCACAAGCTCAAGTTCTTATTTACGAGGGTCAGGGAGGGAAGTGAATGCTGCAATCCAATGTGATAAGTGAGTGAATAAGGTTACATTTGCAGAGACAAAAGAAGGAATAATCCACTTTACTAAAGTTATGGAGAGTGAAGTTTTAAGGAAGATTCCATAGGTGAACAGACACTGGAGGAATGAAGAGGGCATTGTGATGAGGGAAGTATTATCTAGGAAAACAAAAAGATCCAGCACTCGCTGCTGGGAGCATGCAGTTCTGGTGAGTGGGGGATACCTGGTCAGAGGAGGGAGGAGATCCCTGGGTGGGATGAAGGAGGCCTGGGTCTTCGCTGTTCAATATGGCCGACCACTGCTGGCCTCGTGCGGCTGGTGAGCTCTTAAAGGGAGGATTGTTTCTGTTGGAATGTTCTGTAAGTGTGAAGTACATAGTGGATTTTGAAGAGTTACTGGGTGAAAACGTAAACTAGCGCATTGATAAGATTTTTTTTTTCATATTTTATTTAGATGGACAAGGAAGTCTTCCCAGGCTAGTGCGTGGGGCTTGGCTCTGCTGTGAAATGGCCTGGGTTGTTCCCAGCAGTGGATAGACTTCCAGGAAATTCTTTCCAGCATTAGAGTGGCAGGGATGGAGGGAATAGGGTTCTGGGAGCCTCAGCCTTGTTTATATTGATGATCTATGGCTGCGGTGGTGAGGCTTTTAGAGCTTTCAGCTGTATCATCAGACCTATTATGGGATGGAAAGAGGAGGAGAGAAGAATACAGGTAAAATCTGTGTTGGGAGATGTCAACTCTTCAGGCCAATCTACTGTCAGTAATCATGATGATGGTTTTTTTTTTTTTTTTTTTTTTAAGATAGGGTTTTGCTATTCCAGGCTGGTCTTGAACTCAGGATATAGTCCAGGCTGGCCTCAAACTTGCAGTGGTCCTCATAACTCAGCTTCCCAAGTGCTGGGATTGTAGGGCCCACCACCACACCCAGTTGAAGCACAATGAGTTTTATAACCCTTTGCATGCCTGCAGTCCTTCCAGCCACTGGCTGTGGTAGGGTAAGAGCATGGTGCTGAGCCTTGTGGGTGGCCATGACTTACCTGCTGAACCAGTCTTCTTTGACTGAGGGATTTTCTAGAAGTCCAAGAAATTTCCTGTGGCTGCTGTGAGCATCTGCAAACATATTCTGAATGAAGCAGTAGTGGGCAAGTAGAGAGGCTCTGGCTTAAGAAATTT
The DNA here is from genome assembly GCF_000260255.1 of Octodon degus. Lineage (NCBI taxonomy): Eukaryota > Metazoa > Chordata > Mammalia > Rodentia > Octodontidae > Octodon > Octodon degus. The sequence continues at coordinate 4,294,866 of NW_004524651.1, forward strand.
GACAGACAACACACAAAATGCATTTTGATCTTAGTTATTTTTGGTTGTAAACTTTTTGATGGAAGAGAGGATGCAAGATATTTATTTATTTGGGGATTGCTGAACTTTATTCCTAGTCCTTTTTTATTTTTTGAGACATGGCTATTAATTTGCTCAGGCTGACCTTAGACTTGTGATCCTCCTGCCTCGGCCTCCCTAGCAGTAGTTGGAATTACTGGCATGCACCACCAGCTTGAGGGTTTACAAGTCTTAGGCTCCTCGTCTAATCCCCTTGACATAAGATGTTTTCACCTGACAAACACTTTCTGACGTCTTCATGTTGGCTTGGCTTCTGACATGGCACGGGGCTGTCAGCTCTGGGTGAATACACATGCTGTGCTAAGTCTTGGTATTGCTGCTTTACATGCAGCTGAGCGTAGCATTACTATGTTCAGGTGCTTACATCATTCTGGGTTCCTTAGCTGAAAGGGTGAATGTTTATTCCACATTTTGGGGTGAGGAACTGGTTTCTAAGTGTAAAATTTGCCCAGCACTATGTTCTCTTAAGTGAGAGCAAGTAGAATCATTTCCAGCTCTATCTAGGGAGAGGTCCTTTGGAGAGAAAAGGCAAACAGTCCTGCCTTCATAATGTAGCTGATCTTTTTATTTTTTCCAGTGATGTCTTTTGATGGAGAATCTAGAACATACTTTTTTTTTAGTGGTGGTGGTGGTACTAGGGATTGAGCTGAAGGCTTTCTTACTGAGCAATATCCGTAGTCTTTTTTTTAACCAGGGATTGAACTCAAGCCCTTGTGCTTGCCAGGGAAGCACTTATTCTACTGAGCCATCTCCCCGCCCTCACCTTTTTTTTTTTTTCTAAATTAAAACATTTTTTGCAGGGCTGGCCAAATAGCCTATCAGATTAAAGTGCCTGCAAGCAGGCGCAGGAGTCGGGGTTCGATCTCGGGGCCTGCTATGCTGGCCCCGCCCCCGCGGTGCACTGAGACAGCAGTTGAGACTGGGCATGGTGGCATGTGCCTATAATCGCAGCTCTGGGGAGGCTGTAAACAGGCGGATCATTAGGAGTCTGAACTAGTAGTGAGAACCTGCACACCCTGTAGACTGGTCCCTAAAATACAAAAAAAAAAAAAAAAAAAAAAAGAAAACTTTTCTGACACAGGTCTCTGTAAGTCACCATGTTGAACAAACTAGAGTCAAACTTGTAATCCTCCTGCTTCAGCCTCTTGAAAGCTAGAATTAGATCCAAGACATTCCATCTGAAGGGCTTTGTGATCTCCTTTTGTTCTCTGCCTATGACTCTGAGTCATGCTGTTTTCCTAAATGGATTTTATTATGTAGCAAAACATTTGCCTTCCTAGGATAGCCTTATCCACTAGATGTCTCTTCCCTGAATCTCTGGGGGACAGCTGTCATATACTGTTGCCCTAAAGTATGTCAACCATGAAAACAGTGCTTCTCACATCGCTCTGCCTGAATGCCGGAGGCTGGCTTGGTGCCATACTTTGTTATCTTGCTAAACAACAGCATCATAAGGTTGTAGAGCAGGTAGCGCTAACAGTTGGCCTGACATATTATGCCCTGTAGCCTCTTCTGTTCAATTGCCTATGACAGCTGCCATTTTACCTGGTCTAGTGGTATTTATGTTCTGTGCTTCCTTTGTTAACTGCTTCCTAGTGTTTTAAGATATGAATTCTGGGTAGTGATTTTGTGAAGGAGGCCAGTATTTTTCTTTTTAAAGATGAAGAGTGATGGCAGAATGGAACTTGGGAGCACATGTACAAAGCAGACTCTCAGTCTTTTTATGATGGACTGTCCACAACCAGATAACCTGGGTGCGTTAGGAGGAGGCCTCGGGGTATTTCCCAGCATCCCTTGGGAATGATTTGCGTGTTTGTTTTGGACAGTGTGCTGGTTAGCTGGGCTGTCAATCTGAACAAGAAGCGTCCAGTTGGTTGGCTTAGCAGGGCTATGGGTGTGTCTGGATGACATACTTCCTGAAGAGGGAGCCTCATCCTGAGTGGGGGAGACGCGGACCAATCGGCTTGTAGGCTGGATGGAATAGAAAGGGAAAGAAAAAGGAAATCTTCCTCTGGTGATTCACAGGAGCTCCCGTCTTTGCCATCACCTGCAGACAGCCGTCTCCAGGCTTCCAGCACACGCACGAGGCTTCCTGATACGGAGTCGTCGCGTGGGACTCTGCAGTGAGCTCCGAGCCTCTGACTTTTGACTGGATCCTTCGGTTCTCCAGGGCCCAGATGGAGATTTTGCACTTTCCCACACCTGTCTCTGCAGGCTGCTCTTGTAAGCCTAATCTGTCTGCGTGCTATCCATCTTCGATGTGTCTCCATTAGCTAGCTCATATTAAATGTTTCTCTAATGAACACTGACTGATACAGAGAAGGAGAGACCATATCTCCTAGCTAGGTTTCCTCGGGCAGCTGTTACTGTGACGAACCGGGTGGCTCAGAACAGAGATTTACCTTCTCACAGTGCCCAAGGTTAGGATTCCGAAATCAAGGTGTTGGCTGGGCTGTGCTCTTCTGTGACCAAGAGGGAGGTGTCCTCCTCACCTTCTTCAGCTCCTGGTAGCCTCCAGTGTTCTTTGCTATGGGGCAGCATTAGCTGACACTCACATACTCTTCCTTTTGTGCTTGTCTGTGTTTGTGTTCTAGTGTCTTTCTGTAAGGACACCAGCTATAGTGGATTAGGGCCACCTTGTGTCTTCATCTTGTCCACACAGAGCCTATCTCTAAATAAGGTCACATTTGGAGGTACTGGGATGTAAGATAACAGTCTGTCCTCACAGGGGGACACAGTTCAACCTGTATAGCCTTAACTGTAACACCTGGCAACTGTAATAGCTGACCCCTTGCTAGCTGTTTTCAGCCCTGACACCAGTTGGGGGTGGACATGACATGGAGAGTCGTGCTTCGTGGAGGCGAGGGGGACCCAGGAGCCAGAATCACCTATCTGGATCTCCTTGGTCCCACAAACCATGACTACCGAATTGGATCACAAAGGAACCACATCCTGGGAACCCCACAAGCTCCACGACCCACCTCTGACTAGTATAGAACAAACTACATTTGAAGATAGAGCCCAACCCCATTCAGTACAAATTTGATTCAGCACATTTAATTAATCTTATCAGTAATGACCCGCATACTGGATGATTCAGACACATGATGGAAATGGCCACTGTTGCTGACATTGTTGCTAGGTTCTCCTTCTTCCGTTCCTTCCCCCACCCCCAAAGGCCCTCTAGTTCTCTGCCTCCACCTTCTGACCCAGTTTGGTTTTAGCTTTCCTTCCATATGGAGGTCAAGGTCAGCACAAGAAGAATCTCAGCTCACTATGAAACGAAAGAACCTTTAATAAAGCAGAAATATACTTCTACAGGAAATACAATAAAGAAAAGTCATTCACTGGACATGCATTCAAAAATGAATCTCATGATTTTTTAATTATGAAAATGTTTATTTAAACAACTTTAAGAAAAAATGAGTACATATAAGAAAATAAAGACTACTCAGGTTTTCCTCCATCATTCCAACACTAGCAATAAACATTTTACAGTTTTTGGTTTGTACCCTTCTGGATGCATGGGTACAAATGTTTTGTTTTTATGTAGTTGGTATTGTACCTGTGGGTTTATAACCTGTTTTCTGTCTTTTTAATGATATACTGAAAACATCTCGTCATTAAAGATTTTTATACAGCACTATTTCATCATTCTGTCATAGAAATTATAATTCTTTACAGGGATGTAAAAGAAAGTTAGTGAGAGCTGGAGAGATGGCTCAGTAGAATAAGTGCTTGCCTGGCAAGGGCAAGGTCCTGCGTTCAATCCCTGGTACCACAAAACAAACAAAAAAGAAAAAAAAAGGACGTTAATTCCCTGTAGTGGGACATTTTAAGGTTGTTTTCAGATGCTCTGTATTATGACCAGTGGTGCTATGAATAGGGTTGTGGCTAGTCTTTGCAAGGATTTGTGCTTATTTCCTGAGCATAAACTCACAGAAATAAAATCACTGGGTTAAATTTATGCATAATTGACAAGCTGCTCCCTAGGCGAGATGGGTCAATACTAGTGCCACCAGCAGTGCTTCGGGGCATGTTTCCTAGCACGTTTGACAGTGCAACATAGTAGAATATGATAAAATCCTTTCTATCTGTTAGGTTAAAGAATGATGGTCCTGCCCTAGTGTGTATGAGGCCGCTCACTCCATCCCTAGCACCGAGACAAAAACTATCAATATATCTGTCTGTATTTATAAATATATATACAGAATCTGCCAAGAAATGTATACTTCAGGAAAGAAAAACTTGTATAAGTGTATTAACATTAACTTTATTGAGACATGATGAGATGAACACGGGTTACCCTGGGCCTCTACAATTCCAAGACGTGCTTGAGTGGTGGCTGTCGGCTTCCAGGCATGTGTTAGCATGGTAGGCCGCTGGCTGGCTGGCCTGGGTCACGGGGGTTGCTGCACATGCATTTCCAATTTTTCTCCATGGGGAGGCAGTCTAGTTGGTTTTCTGAGATATATGACATCCTCTAGGGTCCCCCATATGAGTGGACACCATCTATTGAACAAACATCATACTGTTTTTCTTTTCCTGATGTCTGTATACATTTTTGGGGGCAGGTTCTGTATAGATCTATATCTACATAGAATCTACATCTATGCTAATTTATATTTGTGTGATAATTCATGCTACCTCTAGTAAGTCAAAGGACTAAATATAAAACACATAAATATAAAAAAAGAGACCCAGTCCTAGCCCAGGTCCGGTGAGTGTGCGGAGAGTTTCCTGCT
>NW_004524651.1:4318030-4342876 GCF_000260255.1 Octodon degus
GGCCCACGCTGCGCCTGGGCTGGGACCGGAAGTGACCCTTTCTTGGGTCCTGATTGGCTCCAGCCTCGGGCCCCCGGCCACGGGGTCTCTGGGGTCGCGCGGTGAGACGCCGAGGATGCTGCTGGTTTCGCGGGCCACCGGCCGCTCGGCTGGAAGTGGGCGTCTAGGTGGAGCTCGGTTACAGCTGACTGAGCTGTGACTATCTGCTGAGTGTAGTCCTTGATTACAAAAGCGCTTACAGTCCTGTTAGCTCAGGCGAATGCAGGGTGGGGGCGGGCCGGAGCCTATTTTAATTTATTTTAATGTAGGGTCTTTGTGCAGGGTCTCACTACCCAGCTTGGACTTCTGGTGATCCTCCTGTCTCAGCCTCCCCAGCGATGGGATGGATGGCAGGTGTGTGCCACCACGCCTGGACTTTGTGGCTGGCTCAGCATGCCAGGGGCAGGGCCGGCACAGCCTGTGGTGCTGGGGATCGAACTTCAGTCCTTGCACTGGCCTAAACAGCACCTTATTTTAATTGCTGCAACTTTATCCACTTAAAAAACCTGTGGGTGGCCCTTACTCATTACTTATTTCTCTTACCTGTACTTGTAGCCTCATTTGTCTGAAAATTTTATGGACCAAGCAAGAATAAAGATTAGAACTAAGGCCTTAAAGCTGATGTTCTGTTGGATAACCATGGGCTTAAAAAAGAAAAAAACAACTGTACTTGGGCCAGTCAGATAGCTCAGTGGATTAAAGCACCTTAGGCACAGCGCAGTGGCCAGGGTTCAATCCCTGGTGTACCATGTTAGCCCCACCCCTGGGGCACCCTGAGGCTGCAACTGAGATTGGGCATGGGGGTGCCTGCCTATAATCCCAGCATTGGAGACTGAAAACAGGAGAATTACTATGAGTCCAATCTATGCAGTGAGATCCTGTAGACCCTGTAACAAATACATAAAAAACAAAACAAAAAACTGTGCTTGTTCTGCCCTTATAAAATGGCAATTTTATAGCAATAATAGGGAGATCAAACAGCAAGACCAAACACACTGACCAGCACACAGGTTGATCCAGGGTTTGAAAGCTCAATTTTTCATTTCTTTTCTTTTGTCTTTTTGAGACATGGTTTCACTATGCAGTTCAGGCTGGCCTCAGGCTCACTTTGTAGCCGACTGGCTTCAAACTCATAGCGATCCTCTTGCCTCAGCCTCCCAAGTGCTGCGATTACCGGTGTGTGCCACCACGCCTGGTTGAGTCTTTCTCTGTTACCTGTGGGCTGTGAGCAAGTTAATTAATCTTTAAGATCCCTGGTCCAGAGCCTGAGTCCGAGCAGCCTGGAGCTGCAGGCTGTGGGTCTCACGGGTTATGGAGCCCCAAGTCCTCTCTGCCAGGTGTGGTGGAGGGCTGAGCAAACCGGGGGTCTGGAAATCAACAGCTCCACCCTCACAGCCTGGGATGGAAGAGGGGAGAAGGAAAACAGCTGCCATGAAGAGCAGAATGAACACTAGGTGGGGAGGAGAGTGGGCTTCGCCTGGCACCAGGAGAGGTGACAGCTCCTCGGGCCAGGCCTGCACACCAGAGCTCCTGGTGTCCCAGCAGCCGTCGCCTCAGTGCTGCTGTTCTGTGGGATGCACACAGCTGAGCTCCTGGGCTTCCACCTAGCCAGGACTGAAGAGCTTTGAGGCTCTCCTGTGAGACAGGCCCAGGGGCCCATAGCCAAGGTCTGATCTGGCCCAGAGCTGAGTGCTCAGGAGCTGCCTCTTGGCTCAGCCCCGCTGCGTAGGTGCACCAGGAAGGTGGGATGACCCTAGCCTAAGCAGTAGCACTGACAGGAAGTGTCCAGAGGGCTGGGTCCCCTGAAAGCCCCCACATCCTCTGGAGGCCTGGCTGGGCCGCCTGGCAGGAGCCAGCATGTCAGGTGTCAGCCCAAACAAGCTCATCTTCAGGGAGCAGGGCTTCGGGAGGCCCCTACTGCTCTAAACCTTCTGGTGGCAGCACTGGTACCACTACTGCTGCTCAGCCTCACCCTCAGAAGCCCTACAGTCTGTGGCAGTGTGGGCCTAAGACTGTGCCTTTGGGCCACACAGCTGGCCTCTGCCACCTCCACTTGGCTGCTCCTGCTGGCCTTGTCTGAACTGCTGCTTGGCTGTCACCCCCACCATGCCCACTGACTCCAGCCCCTTTCTCCTCGCTGTCCCTCACCTCTGCTCTCACTGTCCATGCCCTGGGCAACCTCACCATCGTGGGTGACCTCATCTTGTCCGGGCTCCTGTTTGGCAGCTGCTTCAGTGCCTTCAGCTCCACAGGCCTTGCACCTCCCCTTTCAGGAATGTTCCTTTACCACAAGGGCAAGTTTCTGGCTTCCTGGGCTAGCCTCCTGGGCTTTCCTCCTGGGGCCTCAGCAGAGGGACCAAGCTGGCAAGGGGTTCAGTGAAGTGGGAGAGTTTACAAGTCCCACCTGGGACGGCCCCATCTGAATGCAACCTGGGTCTGTGGTTGTGGGGACAACAGAGATCAGGCAGCTGTTCCTGGGGCCAAGCATGCCTGGCACTTTCCGGTGTGGCCGGAATAGGGACTCCCAGGGAGACGGCCTTCCTCTCTGCCCATTTTACCTTGTGACAGTCCCCACCTGCTACTGGGTGCTGGGTCCCTGCGCTTGTGGGAGTCATTCTGTTCATTACCATCAACTGCTGTGCCACAAGGTGCTGGGCAGACCTTACAGCTTCAGCGAGCTACGATGATGGCAATGATGGCAGTGCCGATGTGGGGCGGCTGCACGGTGCCTCCTTCAGCAGCGAGGGCCACAGAGAAAGGGCAGGGAGCGGGGGCAGCAGCTGCTGGGGCCTTACCCCCAAGCCCACCAGTCTTGTGGCTCCTGTCCCTAAAATATGTTTGGTGGAAAAAGATTCCCCAGTTTATCCAGAAGTGAAAGTAGCAACATTAAAACTGTACCTATCTCACAAGGTAATGAAAAGATTAAATGAAAAAACGTCAGCTAATGCAGAGAATCCCACTGCTATCAGAGAAGGAGCTTTACAAACGTTGGTTTCCCATCTTCCTCCTGGTCTGGGATCTGTTATGGTGACACATTTTTATATACATCATCTTACTTGACTCACAGTCTTGACTCACTGGCACTCATATGTTTTCTGTGGTATTGAATTACATGATGATTTAATAAGACACAATGACGATATAATGGACATTAAATGATGATCTTAAAAGTATTGAATTTTTTTTTATACCTGCATCACTGAAACATTTGCTGAATTCTCAAGTATGAAATCACTTAGGATGACTTGGCACAGCAATAGTTTTGACCTCTTGAACGGGTTGGTAGATGGCAAAGGCAGCATGTGTTGTACTATTAATGTACATTTAAAAAGAAGCATCCCTGCTTGGTAAAATAAAGCCCATAGCTGTGTGATGGCTAGTCTAACTTAGGCAGTTTCAACTATGCTAACGGCTTTTGATTTCCATTACATTAAAGATGACTTTTAACTGGAAAATCAATAAGAAACTGATTTTCTTCCAAGTTGAGTCAAGTCACAGATTAAAGCTGATTTTGACTAGTAATTTGTATTTATATCAACTCTAAAGACAATAAATATGAAAACCAGTATAACACCCTGGCCAATAAAACTCTTGGGAGTCATGAGAGTTAAGTCTGAATTCAGGGGAGTTGTTAACTTCTTTGACCCTCAGTTTTTATCTGTAAAATGGAAGTAATATGAATGTCTACAAAGAAGATTGTGGGTAGGAAGAATCCCAGCTCAAGCACTCAGCACTATGAGCATTCCTCAACAGATACTGTCTTTGCTACTGTAAACTAGGAAACAGCAATATTATATGTGGCCCATTTGGGAGAAAGTTTTCAAAATAATTTAAAGAAATAAATTAAAAGTTTATTTATTATTTATTTTTGCAGAACCGGGGATTGAACTCAGGCCCTTGTGCTTGCCAGGCAAGCACTTATTCTACTGAGCTATCTCCCCATCTCCTAAAAATTTAAATAAAAATTTAAGTAGTAACTCATGATAGATAATAGGTTTAAAGGAAATCATGCTTGCATATAGTTAGAGAAAGGAGATTTTAAGTGTTTGTGTGGCATGGGGATACGGCACAGTGGTAGAATGCTTGCCTAACAGATTGGAGGTCCTGGATGCTATCCCTAGCACTGTGGGGGTGGGCTGAGGAGGGGACATTTTCAGAGGTACTACCACACAGTGCTAGTCATAGGGGTAATGAAAAACAGAGCTGTTAAAAACAGCCGGAGCTCAGAGAGCAGAGATTTGGGATAAACTGGATTCATGGAGCAAGGTCTTCTTTTGTTCTTTACATAAAAACCTTGTTTTATTTTACACACAGATCCATCTTTCAACATTTTCAGAAGTGGCCTCAAAAACTCATTTAGGACATAGGATTTCCTGGATAGTCTCCAAGAGTTTCTGCCTGCATTTAAGCCCCATAGAAGCAGAGGATTTAGATTGAAATGAGAGGACTTGTTTTGGAAATCTTGGTAGAATTTGGCAGATACCAGACAGTGAAGCCTGAGTAAGTATTTTGTTAATAAGTACATCTGAAGAATTAGGCCTTCAGAGAGGCACGTGTAGGTGATACTCAAAACCACCCCAACTCTAGCGCTGTGTACATCCTGGTGTTTGTTTCCTGGTTGACTGATTTGCACCTTAAAACAACCGAGAAAATTCCTTGGCCCTGTGAATAGGCAGCTCTGTTCTCCGATTAGAGGGTGGCTTTGTGCCTGTGGTTTGGAAAGGCTTCCTCTTCTGCTTGCTTTCAGAGGGATGAGGCACTAGCTTCTGAAGGTCAGACAAGTGGTGACACATTGTGGGCTCGCTCATCGCTCCTTACTTCATGCAGAGCTCGGAGGAACATGATGCAGTCAGTGCGGTCAGCCCCGGGCACGATGCGCTGGACAGAACATCTGGGTTTCCCTACAGGTGTAATCGGTGTGATGTGAGTCATTTTCTGGAAGAGTCAGAAGAGAACAAGTTTGCAGAGACCTGAATGCAGTGTTGTAATTCGTCTTTGTTGTTCAGAGATTAGGCTTCCAACGATGTCACAAGCTGTTTTGCACCAGCCTGCTCGCCCCAAGGCTCGGCTGAACTGGTTTGCTGTGCTAAGTCCTGAACAGAATCAGAATGTGTGCTTTTTCCAGTAGGTGTGTTTGAGGGTGCTCTACACAGACCTGTCCTTTGGTTGGTTTCACTCCTAGACAAGCTCTCACCATGTAGCCGGAGCTGGCCTCCAACTCACTGTGACCCTCTTGCCTCAGCCTCCTGAGTGCTGACATTACAGGCATGTGACACAGGATGAGGCTACACCTGTCCTTTTCCGTGGTTAAAAATATCTGATGGGGTAGGCATTGAGATAGTGGGGAAGAAAGGCTACTTACGGGCCTAGGAACCGGAGCTGACAGAAGGGAAGTGTGTGTGGGGAGGTCGCCCTGTGAAAGGTTCTAATTAACGAACCGCCTAAAAGCCAAAAGGCAAAATAACCAACACCCAAGGGGGGGGGGGGGCCGCAACAAGAAGGAAAATCCCCACCGAACAGCAACAGGGACCAGCAACAGCAGAGTTTTCCCGACTGGAGAGGGCTCATAGAGCCCGAGTCTGGCATGGACAACTTGTATGCTCATGCTGTGAGGCCCCCTGCAAATTCTGACTCTCAGGAAGTATTCTAGACGTCTTTTTCTTGTCTGAACACAAAAACGTACTTCTTCCAAGGCTAACGATTTCTTCAAATCAAGCATTTCATAGAGTTATTTTGTTAGCATTCACCATTTCCCATCAAAAACTGTTTTCACATCTCAAAGACTAATGGGATAAAAGGAGTTGGAGCATTAGGGACCTGAAAGTCAAGAGTTTTCGTCATTGCCAACACACGTTTTTTTCTTTTTCTTTTTTTTTTTTTTTGGCCCGTTCCGCCCACCCTGAGGGCGGGGCTGGCTGGGCTTGTGGGGCCCAGGATCAAACAGGCAGATGTCCAGCTCCTGCCTAAACTTACCTAAGCAGGCGCTTTAGACCACTGAGCTATCTCGCCCGCCCCCAACACACATTTCTGACAGCCACTTCCTGTCAGGTCAGGGTTTAGCCCCAGGAGGTTTCTCGCTCTGACTTTGGCCAGCCCGCGACCTGGGTGTGATCTCCTACTCAGAAGATCTCCCTGGCTCTTTCTACTTTTCTAACGGAGCACGATTCCAGATAATATCGTTCTTTGCTTTGCTAGTCTGGAGAGAAATTTTGCCAATCTGGGAAGACCTCTGAGGTGCAGGCTAAGCATGTTGGAAAAAAGACTTGAAATTCTTTTGCATTATCTGCATATAGAAAATTCTAACTCCAGTCATACAATTGCACATTTTAAAAATTTTACAGGCGATCTGGAGGTCACCATAGGAGGATGCAAAAATCTCTTTGGGAGAAAAACTGAGCAAGGAAAACTCAATTTAGAATGCTCTTTCTCCTTGGTGCTTGGTTGTGGGGTCCTGGGGTTGAGACCCAGGCTCCGCCCTGTTCTTTAAGCCAGATTGGTGTCTGCATTCCTACTTAATAAGCGCTGCTGTGTCTCCTCTTCCCTGAACCCGCTGGTGTGCGCAGGGTGCATGAAGGTCTCTTGCCTCACCTTTAGGGTGGATAGGTTGCCTCCTCCTTACCACCCCAGGGGGCCCCCAGACCCTCTCCTTGCCCTAATGCAGCATCAGCTCCGGACTCCTCCCCCACAAGAAGTAAATTAGTCCCTTGGAGTAGGAGTGTGTGTGTGTAGTTTTGAGCTTTTGAGTCTTCACTCTCTCCAGCCAAAAGGAAGCAGAAAGGGCCTGTGCTCTGTCTTCATTTCAGGGCTTGGTGAGGTGAGGTGGGGGGAGCCCCAGATTCCCCCAGTTCTTAGACCCCATGGCCAATGCTCAGCTCCTAGTGCCTCCTCCCCTTCAGCTCCTGTCTCTCCCAGACCCATCAAATGGGGTTCACCTTTGACATAAGGCGAGGTGGTAGACAGGAAAGCCACACTCCTAACTTTGGGTCAGAACTTAAAAGAACAGGAAAACTTCTCTGTTGGCCTCACTGGAGTCTGTGGGTGGCAAGGAGGAAGGAAACTTATAGAATGATCCCAGTGGGAGTTCAAGTCCCCAAGGAAGCTCTGGGGTGGACCTGGGCTTCTCTTCAGTCGTGCCAAAGAGTAGATAATAGGAGTTGATGTTCTGGAGCTCAGGGATCAAGAATCTCAAAGTCTCTGCTTATTACAGTGAGTGGGGTCTGACTTGGAGACTTGGGATATGGGGGTGCGGAGAATACCTAAACTCAGATGAACAAGTAGCATAACCTTTGTGAAAGGTTCCCACTCAGAGCCACCAGTTTATCGTGTTCACAGAGTCTTAGGGTTTTTGCTTTCCCCCTTTAATAGGCCGTGAAGTCAACAAACTCCCCACATGGTGGCTCCCTTTACTAAATTTGAGTGGCGAATTCACAAGAAGTCTTGGAAATTTTCAAATGTCTCTCCAGGACAGACTCTTTTCGGAATTCGCGTGGGAGGGAGGAGGATTTTAATGGGGTTCACCTTTGGCGTGAGGCGAGGTAGTAGATAGGAAAGCCACAGTAGGCACTAGCTGTGGGCGCTTTAGTAAGAAAGGCATCTCTGCTTGATGATCTGGTCCTGTTCACCGCAGGCTCTGTGTGCGAGCAGAGGCTCCCATAAACACTGCAGCAAATCCACAGGCACAGGTAGCAGAGACAAAGAGGTGCATCCCCAGGCTGCTGTGGCTGGCGGCATTACCGAAGGCAGGCACCCAAGCTAGGAGGAGGCAAGAAGTGGCAGACAGTTTGGGGTCATTCATAGAATAAGCAAAACTTTGCCTTCTTGGAGGGAGTATTTCATCTCAAAAGCAGGAGTGGCAGTGAGAATGAGAAAAGGGGCTTGGAGAAAATATTCAAAACTAATATTACTTATTTCAATATTAGACCAGAATCACAGTAACAGGAAACAGTTGACTGACATTCCTTGGTTTTGGTTTTTTTTTTTTTGTGTAGGATCCAATAATTAAAATGTGCACTAATGGTTATTGATGTGTCTATTTCCTTTTTAAAAGAATTAGAGCCAAGCTCTTTACTGGAGCACACATTTATGACTCTTTTTGAATTACTTGGGGACTTGTAAGGTTCAGGGTGGATATGGTCTTCCCCATTTCCTTTCCCTTCCCATATCATTTTCAGTTAAAATAATTTAACCGTCCCCACGGGAGGGGCTCCTATTAGAAATCCTCAGCAAAGGGACTTGTACTGGGAATTCTGCTTTTCCAGTCTGCCTACATTTCCCCAAACAGAATTAGATTTGTAAAGAAAGTGTAAAAAGCATATGTCTCACTCCCAAGTTCTTAAAATTTCAAATTTTGTGGAAAACATGAAGTCACAGTTTCAACTTCTAACATCAGCCAGAGGTACTGAAAGTGTGAAGGGGCACAAACGGGAAACCCAGAGAGCTAGACAACAGCACTAACAAGAGACATCCAGCGCTCCTTCGTGGAGTCTAACGCAAGTAATGAGCCTGTTCTCAGCACTGGGGCACTCATAGATGTTACGAGGGAGGGAGATGCCTGACAACAAGGTGATTTAGACAATGAATTGCCACATTAGCAGCACCACTGCCAAACCTTCCGATTTAGGGGCTGTGTGAAAATTAAGCCAGTGACAATTTTCAAGGCTTGCAACATCTGCTCCCAAGCAGTTCAGCACCCAGAGCCTGGACAGCTCCACAGGCCTGCCTCCTGGCACTCTTCCTCTAATCTATCCACTTGTAGCCAGACCGTCAACGACAAACTCATTAAAGATGTACTGAAAGTCTTCCAAGACTTCCCTTTAAAAACAAAACGACTTCCACATTTAACTGTCCATCTGAAAGAACATACACAAGAAATTAGGAGATCTAAATTAAATTTATTAATAGGACAGCTTGATGGTGCTTAATTCCAGAGAGCAGAGCTCTCACTGGTAGGGCTTGATTGGAAGGAGAGAGAGAGAGAGAGAGAGAGAGAGAGAGAGAGAGAGAGAGAGAGAGAAACAGTGTAGGTAGGGTTAAAAACATGACTTTTACCATCCTGGAAATTCTACAAATTCTTTACTTGTCCTTGAGAAATGGGTGAAATTGAAAACGATCAAAATAATTAGACTTCTTAAAAATTGGATTGCATGAGTGAAAAAGGTGTTTATGAGAAGTCGATGACTCCGGATCTTATCATCCTAGAGGACAGCACAGGATAGTTAATACATTCCTTGAGGGACTAGGCTGCTGACGTCTTTTTTCTGATACCCGATCATTACGTGACTGAAAAAAAAGGAAGTCGCTTCATGAATAAAAATCGGAGCGCAACAGTGCAACAAAATATTCTGTACTTAAAGGCAATAGGCAGGCAGATGTTGACGAGGAGGACACTCCTAAAATCATGTTCAGATAGATTTTTTGCTAACTGCATATATAAACACAAGCAGAAGGCCGGTCACCTCCGTAAGCTCCGGCAGCACCAGAAGCCGCATCTTCAGACGCAGTCAGAAGGATCTCAGAACAGACCCGGCCGGGCTGCTTCGCAGAGGCCGGCTGCGCTCGCTGGACCTCTCCACTCCCTTCCTCCCCTTCTCCTCTGACTTTTCATCTTCTCCTTAATCGCTCGCTTTTTTCTCCCAGTGGACTTACGGCCACTTTGCTCCCCCTCCTTTCGCTAGTCGCCTCCTCTTCTTTCTCCGTTGCTCCTCACCCCCTTCCTTCTCTCCACGTCGCGCTTCCTTCTAGTTCTGTGCGTCTACAAACTTTTGAACACAATACCAAAGCCTAAGCAAACAAGTCGTCCGGCTCCGCCTGCTGCTCCTGCTCATCCCTGCGACTCGTCTACAGACGCGGACGCCAGACGGTGATGCCTCTCGGCTTGTGATTCCAGCGCACAAACTTGAAGGAGCCTCGCTCGCCGCCCTACTTGGCAACCGATCCTTGCTTAGCAGCGGTAAGAGTTGAATACGAGGGGAAAAAATTCTCACCAGGCCAAAGGACCCCCTTGCCTGCTGCTTTCTTCCCCCCTCGGGCATCGGCATCGGGTTCGAGGTAGCTTTTCCTCGGGCCGTGTCTGGCTAGTTACTGGGCGCTGGGTGGACCCATACCTATGTTTTCTGACTACGGCAAGGAGAAGTGGCCGGGCGCGCGCCGGCTGACCTGCTAGGTGTGTTGTACACAGGCAGCCGGAGCTCTGCTTCCTCCTCCGGCACTTGGAGTTTCTTGGGGTGGAAGGGTGGAAGGCTAGGGGCTTTCTCAAGGCTCTATGTCCCCTTTTCTGTCCTGCGCAGAATGACCATGTGTAGCGGAGCGAGACTGGCCCTGCTAGTCTATGGCATAATAATGCACAGCAGCGTCTACTGCTCACCTGCCGCCGCCGGACTCCGGTTCCCTGGGATCAGGTAGGTTCGGGCGCCTGGGCTGAGCTGAGGGTTCCCTTCGCTGCATATCTCCTCACGTCGCCCTCCTGCCGTTCCCGCGGTACAGGATACTAAGCGCCACTCTCTCTACGCTTCCAGTGCGCCTCTTCCAGTCTTGGCTGGCCCGGGCCAGGTAGCTAAACCGGGACAGAGTAGGCTCACCAAGTCGGGGGTGCCACTCCCCGAGTTCCAAGCAGCTGGGACCGGGTCGATAGAGTGAGCCTCTACCCGCCAGCGGTACCTCCCCTCCCCCAGCCCGGCCCCAGGCGGAGCCCCCAGCAGGGCAGCTTTTATGGATTCTTGGGACGAGACGAGTTCGGAGAACTTCAGCTCCCAAAGACAGGCTGGGGGTTGAGCGTGTAGCTCGCGCGGACTTTGCTTTGTTACAGCTTATTCTGGGCTATTGGGGCGGGGTCTCTCTCTCCGCCCTTCCTCTTCACCTCATTCGCATTCCGTCCTCAGAAGAGCTTCATTCACGCTTTTCTAAGCCCCGGACCGTCTTGGGGAGGGGGCGTACAGGCTGGCTACGGTTAAGGGAAAGCGACTTCAGAAGGAAGCACAAGGACGGGACTGCAAGGGAGGTGGGAAGACGGGTGCAAAGGAAGGGGGGGGGGGACAGGCGGGCCGGCGGGACCAGAGGACAGCTGCGCCCATCCCAGGATGGAGGAACCTTGGCTTTTCTTTAGCCTCTGGTTTCTAAGCGGTCGGCGCGGCTGGGTTTCCCGCTGCATTCCCAGAGCCCCCGCCAGTGTGCGGGACAGTGGAGGCGCTCGGGGGCAGCTTGGAGCGCGTGCTACGCCAGGCACCCAGCTCCTCCGTGCCGCGCCCAGGAACGATCGCCTCGGGGGACCATCGCGAATGGTTCTAGCTTCTATTAGGGTTCCAGGATCTGGGCGCAGGGTAGGACAAAAAGTGGCCGGGACTGTCTGGGTTGGGGCACCAGGGCTGGGCCGAGGCGCGCAGTCGAGGAAGGGTTGAGTGTGGGGCGGGCAGAGGGACGCACTGGCCTTGCTCCAGCCTCTCCAGGGAGGCAGGAAAGGCTAGCGGAGCGTGTAGCACAACTCCAAGCCCACAAAGAGCACGCCGTTTGTCCTGGCCGCATTCTGAGTCTCTCCGATGCACTTCTTTCCGTCCTATACTAGGATGCGGGCGGTAGGCGCAGGCTACTGTTAGGGCGCCGGGCAGTCGCTTTTGGTCCCCTTTCCTATTTTGCGTTTCGGGGTTGAGGTGGGGTCCTTCCACCTCACCAGCGATAACACACTGGCTTGATCTATCTATTTAGGGGGCTTAATAGCCCTCCTATTTCTTCCTCAATGTTCTAAGTTCCGCGTGCCTGGCACTTTCCCCAGGCGAGAGGCACTGGAGCGCGCGGACACACCACAGAAATGAGCCGCCGCCAAACCCGCTAAGTTTAGGAGCATCTATTATTCATGTTCCTGCCAGATCCTTTCCCGCCCAAAATAGAAGCTGGAGGTTCTCCGTGACCTACATCTGCGGGAAAGGGCTCCCCTGGGCCCCGAGGCTCGGGGCCGGTGGTTGCCGAGGTGGCCGCCACACCCCTCACTCATCCATCCTCCCCTGCAGGGCCAGGCCTCCCCCTTTGAGTCTTGGCGCTGGTCTGCGTCTCCTCCTGGAATCTTTCTCGTGCTGGCCCGCCCGCTGCCACTTGGGGGAGGCTTGCACCCCACGCTAAGGTGGGGGTGGGGTTCCCTTTCCAGGCCGGGTGTGCTTGGTCTGCAGGGATCACTGGGTTTCTCAGGACATGCGGAGGCCGCGATCCTGCAGGGCAAGCCCTCTACCCCTTGGAGGGGTGGGCAACCGCCTCGAGGAGTGCATATCTCTGCCCCCACCCAACCTGGAATAAAAGTCGGTTTTCGTGGGGGACCTTCGTGGAGAAAGTGCGCCTGTGAGGGGCCCTTTCTTTGGGTCGTCGCAGAGGTGGGGAGGACTTGGAGTGACCACTCCTTTGGCTATCCCGCAGGCCCGAGGACGAGGCGTACGACGAGGACGGAGACCCGCTGCAGGACTTGTACGACTGGGCCCCGCCGGGCGCAGGGAGCCCCGCCTCTGCGCTGCAGGACGCCTACGCCCTCTACTTTCCGCCCGAGCGCAGGTACCAAGTCCGGGGTCGCGGGGCTGCGGGGCTGCGGGGCTGGGGGCGGGAGGGCAGGGCGGCCCGTCTGCGTGAAAGTCCTCAAGCTTCTCTTTTTTTGGCCCGATGCCGAGAGCTACAGAAAATTAGTGGCGGGCGGATGAGCGGGGACCTGATGGCTGCGTGGGGACGAAAGGTTGGCGGCCGAGGAGGGTCAGTGAACGCGCGCCTGGCCAGGGCCGGAGCGCGGGGGCTAGGTCTGCCTCTGGATCCAGCCGTGTTCTCCAGAACCTCTGGTCCCCTCATCCTCCGGGAGCGCGGCCAGCGGGGTCCTGGGGCTGCGGCCTGGCGGGGGCGAGGCGGTGACCCTGGGTGCCATACATTTTGCCTGCCCATTAGAGATGTCGCCCACGGGGTCCTGCACAAAGCCTACCGCAGAGTGTTGGATCAGCTGTCGGCCAGGAAGTACCTGCAGTCCCTCGTGGCCAAGGGTGTGGGGTAAGAGTTTGCGAGGCGTGACGGCACGTGACGGCGTGCGGGGCGGGCGCTCTGCGTCCTGCGTGCACGTGGCCGAGGGTGTGGCCGCGCGGGCGGGCGGGGGGTGGGCTGCGGCCGCAGGCCTGAGCTGGAAGAGGCCTTTCAAATCTCGAGGAAGCTCGGAGAGCTGATGCGGGATGGGGGAAAAAAGCGGAGGAGACTGCAGATTTTGGTCTTATTTCAATTAAAAGACTATCCCCCCCTTCACAACCTACAAGATCGCGGGGGGATTTGCTACCATTTCCTCTAAGCCTGTCTTTTATTGGTTGGGATGGGCGTTGCATTTACTATAAATTTGAATCGAAGTAAACAAAACACTCAATTTGGACACTTAAGGAAACAAACAGTCTTTTTGCTCACGCTAGGACAAACCCAGAGTTCGGGGCTTGTGTGAAACCTGGCTCAGCAGAAGGCAGCGTTTTAATGAAGCCCACGGGGGAAACAGATTACATTTCGCAATGAATAATTCATGCGGTGAAAAATATTGCCATAGCCTGTCGACTTATATTATTATCACATTTTCCAACTTAGCATGCGGAGGGAGTGCTGGTGTCGGGCCAGGAACTGCGGGATCGATTTAAACGCCGCTGCCGCAGTCTTTGCAGCCAGCGTGGCCTTTAGGACCCGTGGGTTATTCTTTGTAGGTCGGGGGCGAGAGGAGCAGTTAGGGCAGTTTATTACAAAAGCACGGATGGTCAGATCTTAGAGACAGCCTTCGGAGAAAGGCTCACAGCGCGTGTCTGCTTCTCAGATCTCGCCCAGGGCCGTAGTGCCAGGAAATCCCGGGCGGCAGAGAGCATAGAGGGCTTTCATCTCAGCCCTGCCCCTGGCACGGGAAGGCAGCAGCGCGGGGTGGGTGGGGCGCGCCTGCGCCCGGAGACCCCGCAGGTGTCTCCCTCTGGCTCACCCTGGTTGTCTCCCCCTCCCCCCTTTCCTTGCAGTGGGGACCTGGGCGGCGGCGCGGAGAAGGATGACTCGGAGCCGCTCTCCAAGCGCCACTCGGACGGAATCTTCACGGACAGCTACAGCCGCTACCGGAAACAAATGGCTGTCAAGAAATACTTGGCGGCAGTCCTGGGGAAAAGGTATAAACAAAGGGTTAAAAACAAAGGACGCCGAATAGCATTTTTGTAGCGACGAGTTACCAGCTACCCCGTGTATAGAACCCTGACACAATGAAAAGTCGTTTTCCAAACTGACTGAACAGTCATCGCTCGTGTGTTCTATCCAAACATGTATTTATGTATGAAGTAAAGCCATTAAATGAATATTTTGATAATAATATTGTTTTTCTTTTTACAAAGCACTAGAGAATGCACAGATATACTTTGTGGACCAATTATTGATATTATCTTATAAACATATATTAAGAATATATATATAAGTATAATAGAGAGCAATTCATACAAAGCGTGCACAAGGATCGAAAATTCGCCTGAGCTGTTTATGTTTTTATATAAAATAAATAGAAAAATAGACAATCATTGTTTTGAATATTAGTCCTATTTTTGTAAACTGGAATTAAAGGGATAGTATTTTTATCCACAACAGGGCTGAAGATGTTCATACTGACCATTTGCTACTGTACATAAACAATGACGCCCTGCTCTGGGGAGATTCTAGGTAGTGCTTTGAAGACTCGCTGAGGGGCATTCTCTCCCAGCGAGTCTCAGGCAGGCTGCTTCAGTCCAGCCTAACGCACTGGAGTGGGCTCGACCCACAGGCTGGGGGGCAATCCCGACTTTCGCTTTCTTTGATTCTACTTTTCATGTGTAGTTGTCTCTCTTCAGACTCTCAGCCCAGAAGGAAATTCTAATAACACAACAGCTCGATTCAAATTGCACTTCTCCCCAGATTTCTCGCCACTCCCTGGGGGAGGAGTTGAGGAACTGTACAGAGGAGCAGCCTCGGATGGGCAGCTCTCTTTTCTGTACTTCCGGATTCTCCAGGGACCGTACTATCCCAAGGTTAGGGCAATTGGCACAAAATGAAGGAAGTGGGGTTTTAGAGAAAGAGGCAGAGGAGGAGGACCCCGGAGAGGGACTATCTGAGCAGCCCCTCCCCACAGCCCTGGAGTCTGAGCCAGTGCAGGTCCGCTGCCTGTCTGATTTGGGGCGTTGGGTATTGGAAATGGATGCAAAGTACGATGTGTTTTTCTCAGTGCTGTCCACGCTTCTCATCGTGTGAAGTGGCCAGAATCCCCCCTTTGAGCCCTGCTTTGTAAAAAGCCACCAGTTTTCCTTTGTGTTTTTTCTGGAGATCCCTCCTTCCTATCTTCCTGCGCTGTTTAAGTACTGTTTACCATTTCTTTTTCGTTTGCTTCTCTTAAACTTGTGAATGTTTCTTACTTTTGGTTGTTTGATGCAAGCAGTTACTGTAAAGCGTAGGAACTTCTGTGTAGCTACCGCTAAGTAATAATGCACTAAATATGAGCCTTTTGTTTCTTGTTTATTGAGTTTGTAGGTAAAATGTATTTTTCTACATTCTGGCTTATTGCTTAGTAAAATTTATTTCATAAAACCAATCTTTGTCATAATAGAATGTGTAGTGTTCACATGTTGCTCAGTGTTACTGATAAATCACTTAAACCTCATCTTCATATATATGAGTACTATCTTATATCTGTGATCAAGAGCAAGGTAAGCAAGCTCTCCCAACCCACCCTTGTATCTGGCTAAAGAAAGCATGTCTGTTTCCTGTCAATTTCTTGAACATATAGAATAATCTCTATAAACAAAGAACCTTCACCCAGCAACCAGATCAAGCAGCAGCAGACAAACCAGCCAATTCCCCAAATCTCAGAACACAATTTTTGCAGAAAAAAAAAAAAAGAAAAAATTAAGCATCTGACGTGTAAAAGGACCTTTCTTTTTTTCTTTCTGGATTTGATCAGTATGAAGTCTCCCATGAAAGAAAACAGAATTGTATTTGCATTCCCAGGCGGGATGGATGCTGCCAGAGACCACATTGCAAACGGTGAAATAAAGAGGCGTTTGCTCTCTGCCTGAGTCCTGTGAGCAGGATCCATCTTTCTTGAATTCTGCGGTCTCCTCAGGCAATGTGACACGGAATGCAGTTTGCAGCTTAGTGCCTTTCTTCGCCTTTTAAATCGCCACGAATCACAGATGGCTATTTAGCGGCCCTACGATGCTGCAACACATCGGCTTGCATTTTAGTCTTACTTATTTGTTTCTTGGATAATGGGCAGAGTTTTCTGTGTTTGTGTCAGCTGTTAGTGGTGAAATAGGGCTCTAGTTAACCTTTTATTTATGAAGTCTCATTTAAGATTCCCGTGGCTAGTTGCAAGCATTCTACAGTGATCACCCAGTTTAATCTTTTGTATACTTTTTAGAAATGCCAAGAGCCTTACTAAACTGGAGCAGAGTTATGCTATAGCGATAATTTAGGTAGATGTTAGTCTTGGAGCTCTTATTTTGTGTGCAACTGATTATAAAAAACATCTTAACCAAGTATTATCACACACATGATATCTATAACTAGGACTTTGATAACTGTTATATAAAGTGTGTAAAATTTGTATGAATAAATTTTTGTAAACAATGCAACTTGGTCTAATGTTTCGAGAAAAAAAAACATATCCAGGAAATAACTATAAAAATCTGAAAGTATTATATTTCTTCAGCAATCCTAAAATATTTCATGTCTGAAATACGTATCTAAGCATCCACGCATTTTCATAAGCTGTGCTCTAATAACTGCTTGATGGGTTACTGGATTCAATTAAAAATTTTAAGTGGCTTCTCATATGGAGATGCCTAAGAGGTGCAAAGGCACGGATGTCAGAGCATTTATAAGACGCACTATTTCGATTACTTTCCACCTCCCTAGTGTGTGTGTGTGTGTGTGTGTGTGTATGTGTGTATGTATGTATATATTTGTTGCTCAGCATGCAGAAAGTTATTAGGCAGTGGTGACGGACTATATTGGAGAATTAGTTATGCTTCTAAAATAGCTATCTAACAGTATTCTTGCGCAAGTAACTGTATACTAAATGAGTCTTGGTAAAATTTTGTATAAAATGATTTAAACAATCCATCTTGGAGCTTTTAAATGTGTTTAGGGATAAATAAAGGTATCTCTGACTAAAATGTTTTGGATAGAAGGAGCAAGAGCAACATTGATTTAACTAGATACATTAAAAGAAAATGTACTTTGATTCTTAGGGCAAAATAGGAAAATCATTTGCATATTATGTTTTATTAGTTCATATTAACAAAGCTTTAAAGCAAAACCTTCATATAAAATTCCCATAGATTTCCCAGTGGTATATTTTTGGAGCCCTTGATTGTCTATCTCTGGGCTAAAAAAATGTTTTGAAAATCACTTAACGTTAGATTTATTTATTTCGGGGCTGGGGAGATGGCTCAGTGGAATAAATGCTTGCCTGGCAAGCTCAGGGACCTGAGTTCAATCCCCTGTTCCACCAAACCCCCCCCCCAAAAAAAAAAAAAACAAAAACAAAAACAAATTTATTTCTTTGGTGGTACCAGGGATCAAATTCAGTACCTTGTGCTTGCCAGGCAAGTACTTATTCCACTGAGCTATCTCCCCACCCTCCTACCATTAAATTTAAAGTGCCAGTTTGCATCCTAAAAATGAATGTATTGTTACTAAATATGTGTCACAACAGTATTAAAGGGTCATCAAGGACTCAAAAAGTGTTTTTAGATTTTGATTCAATATCTGAAACCCAGAATCATATAGTGAGAAGCCTCCAACCTAGAAATCTCTTTGAAGTTAAGAAAATGAATATAATATAGTCCATGCATACACTTTAAAAAAATGTATTTGGTACAGGGTCTTACTCCACAGCTCGGACTCTAGTGGTCCTCCTGTTTTCAGCCTCCCCAGTGCTGGGATTACAGGTGTCCATCACCAAGCCTGGTCTCCGTGGCCGGCTCAGTGCTCCTGGGGGGCAGGGCTGGCGTGGCATGTGGTGCTGGGGATTGAACCCCGGTCTCTGTGCTTGCCTAAGCAGGGCTTTAGTCTGCTGAGCTATCTTGCCCGCCTCATACACTGGGTTTTATTGAAGTTGTTTTTCATTTTTAATCTGTCACCAGTGGAGTCCTAATGTAGTAAATAGAAAAATGAAGAATGAAGAATGAATTTGTTTAGTTGAAGACTAGTACTTGTCAAGAAAATAAAGATAAGCCTGAGAGTTGGCTGACATCAGGTGAAGTATATATATATATATATATATATATATATATATTCATACATAAACTTGCTATATTTTCTTATGTGGGATAACACAAATCCGGGCTTTTCATAGGAAGACTTCATATAGTTGGGAACATGTGCTTTACTGATACTAGGGCTGGGAAGATACTGATCTAGTAGCCACATTTATCAAGCCCTTGAAATGAGAGACATGTGGGTTGAAAGAGCTCTATGTGGCCCTGGAGTGAAGGTAGTATGTTTTTCCAGCAAGTGCATTTTTGGAGGAATTTGGTGGTGATGCAGGTTGTAGACTCCGTCAGAACCATGAATCTACATTTTCATAAAAGCTCTCCATTAATGTGCATTAGAGATTGAGAGCACTTGGATTTAGAATTTGGAAATACATAGGTACATGGGGCTGGATATTTTTTCATATTAAACAACAGGTGGTTGTACTCTTCGCACACAGTAATAAATACATCAATAAGTCATAGTCTCCCCAAATAGACATTAGGCTCTTGGAAAATCATGATATTTTTTAAAAAGTCACTAAGACCATTATTAGTATTATTTTGCTTGTACATTCTGGCTAGCCCTGTCTGTTAAAGATACTTCCGAGAGGAGTGCGATCTTCTGAGTACAAAAAATTCAGTCACATGGCCAAGCCATCAGTGCTTTGATAGAACCAGTGCAACTAGCTGACATTAAGTCTGGGGGTCCAAAAATCAGCTTCCAATTGCATCATATCCCAATCTGGTTTTAATGGGTGCTCCCCAAACTCAAAGTGTTCATTCTCCAGGTGATTTCACTTGAACACTCCAGCGGCCTCAAACTTTGTCTTGTTGTTCACATCATTACAAGATTAGAAACCAAAGCCAAGTTGATCTGCTTCTCTTTTCTTGTTCTTTTTGAAGGAAGGAGATGCTTGCTCCCCTGTGGCTGCCCCTGGCCTCGAGGTTGGGTTGGAGTTGGTCATCCTGGGCTTGATCATTCTCTCTTTAACCTGTTGGTTTTATCTCCTCCTTAGTCTCCTGTCTCTCTGATGAAATGTTCCAGAATAGTCCCATTGTCACAGGGCTCAGCATTCTGAGTTGTCAGTCTTCTCTGTTGCCCTATAAGATCTTTGCTCCATAGGAGCCAGGGAGATGGCTCAGTGGAATAAGGGCTTCCCTGTCAAGCACAAGGACCTGAGTTCTATCCCCAGTTCCGGAAAAAAAAAAAAAAAAAAAAAAAAAAAATTAAAGATCCTTGCTCCTAAGAAGCACAGGTTCTTATCAGGCTTTGATATGCAAATTTTTTCAGTGTCCACTAATCCCCACTGTCATCAGGCCTGGAATATCTTCTGTGCCTATCAGTATCAATATCCTGTCAGGTCTGGAGGTCTTTGTTCTAGGAGTCTCCCTCAACCTCTCAGAGTCGCTGCTGTGTTCCCTTCCCTCCCATCTACCTCTGCACTTTTCCCGGGACCCTCACTTTATGCACTGTCACTTCTCATCTTTGATCCCACTCTATTCTGCCCTGTGCCTCAGCAGTTTTATAAGTGTGTGTGTGGCCTGTCCCTATTGAGATGATCTCTTGAGGGCATGGATGATATATTGCACTTTGATGCCCATCTCACTTCTGGAAGCGTAAGAAGTCTCTGTCTGCCCGTGTGTGTGTGTGTGTGTGTGTGTGTGTGTGTGTGTGTACACGCATGTGTGCATGGGTGATAGTGGAGTAGGAACTCAGGACTCCGGCACTGTGCCACACCCCCAGGCCTTTTTATTTTTAGTTTTTTGAATTTTGAGACAGAATCTCCCCAAATCACCAAGCTGCCTAGGCTGCACTGGAGTGTATGGTGTTTCTACCTCAACCTCCCTGGAGTGCTGGGTTGCGCCACCTTAGCTGGCAGAGACACCTGTCCTGAATAAGTAAGTTCCCCAGAAGACTTGCAAAGTTCACCACGACATTTCCTTCATATTCTAACAGGATAACTGCAAAACACACCCAGGAAGTGAAATTCACTTGTTAATTAGATGTTCGGCAAGGATGCAACTCCATCTTCCTTTAGAAAAAGCTGCCATGTAGAAAAGAAAGGCAAATTAATGAGGTGTGCTTCTGCCATAGGGTACCACGGACTTTAAATGCACATGTGAGCAAAGGCTGCGACAGGCTTCAGTCACACAGGCCTTTAGTTTTTCATCCTGCTAAAGAGAAGAAGAATTGTACTTTTAAGCTAAGCAGAATTCACTGTGTGCCTCAAGACAGTAATACATTTCCAAGAATAAAGGAAAAGGAATATGGCGAGACACAGCCTGGGACTGGGCTGACCTCAAAGTGATAATTAACAGAGCTCTTAGCTACAGCTGCTGAAGAAACTTCTCCCATCACCTGAAATGTAATTTGAAACATGGGTTCATAGGCCAGAAAAAGACGCAACAGAGCAATACTTTCTAACACAGCACTAGGACTACAGTTGGTGGTGGCCTTTGATCCAGTAAGTTTCTTCTTTGCTGGGCCTTTGCTGTGCGTTACAGAACCCGACCCCAGGGAGGACTACTCCCTGTAAATCTCTAAATAATTTACATTTGCAGATATTTCTCTTTCTCTTAATTACCATGATTTTTGCTTAATTACACTTTCCTCTTGTGGTGCGTGGATTTTGAGGATTCTTTTTTTCCCCTTTACTTAGGTTTGGACTCAACACTTTTGCATCGAGCTATACCGCGACCATTTTATTGTATTTTTTTATTTTTTATTTTTTTATAATTAATAATAGCTTTATTGAGATATAATTCTAACTTAAAAGGTACAGCTTAATGCTCACAGTATAATCACTACTACTACAATCAATGTATTTTTTTATTTTAAAGAGAACAAAAAATAAGAAACATTAAAAATGATGCAGAATTTCAAAACAAGATGATAGGAAATTACCATGGTTGTTATAGTGCTTATTGTTGTTATCAAAGTAGTTGCTCATGCCATTTTATTTTAAAATTTTGAGATTGTCTCATTAAGTTGCTATATTGCTCAGAGTGGATTTGAATTTGTGATTCTCCTGCCTCAGCCTACCAGAGCGCTGGGATTATAGACATGTGCCACCATGCCAGGCTATTTCTAGTTACAACTAATCAAGATAATTGAATCCTCTCATCCTGGTTCATATCCTGGTGTGTGATCCATTCTAGGATAGCGAGATTAGAGAAAAGTTTTTTTTTTTTTTTTTTTTCCTGGATCCAAGAAAAATGTTATTTTTTTTTTTCTTTCTAAATGGTATGGTGTGTGTGTGACATAACTCACTTTTTATACAAAAAGCTAGTCTCACGTAGAACCAATGCCAGGGAAGATGGCAAAGCGACAGGAAAAGACATTCCTCTGAAGGCAGCATTGAGTCCCTGAACCAGACCAAAGCCAAAACGACCCCTGCACTTCCCTGTCATGCTCATAGATGCCCTCATTGCTTGAGCCAGCTTTTTCCCGTTCTGTTCCAGTTAGGACCGAGTAATTCTCACTGGTTTACAGCCATTAGAATCCAGAAGAAGTTCTGAAGCCTTCCCACCTTCTGCTCTCACTTTAATCTTTTCTTATTTAGGTTTGCACAGCACTTAGCTGGTGATCGCCAGTTACTCCTTTTTAAAAAAAATATATTTAGTACAGGGTCTCACTATGCAGCTCAGACTCATAGTGATCCTCCTGTTCTCAGCCTCCTCAGCACTGGGATTACAGGTGTGTGCAGCCACGCCCAGACTCTGTGGCCAGCATGGCCTGTGGTGCCACGGGGATGGCACTCCAGCCCCTGTACTGGCCTAAACAGGTGTTTAGCTCGCTGGAGCTATCTCACCTGCCCCACCAGTAACTCTTTTTAACTAGAGTAAGAGCTGGCTGTGGAGCTGGCCTCCCGGCTTTTTGCTGTTCCCTGTATTACTTCTTTGAACTGCAGGATCTTAGATGAGCTCTGAGCTGCAACTGGTTTTGAAATTATGCTCTCTGACCATAGACTACTGTCCCATCACTGTCATCTTGCCCTAGATACCTAGGGAAACTTGTATTAAAACTCAAATTAATTGTTGTTACTCTCCTATTACCTTGGTTTGAAATTCCATTTTTAAAATTTATGTAGCTTTCTTTTTATTTTTTTAAAACACCCAACAACTCAGTGGAGTGTCTAGTCTTCCAGTGTCTCCTGCCCTCTGGGCCCTGGCCTGCTGCTCCCTTGTTCTTTCTCTGTCCGTCTGCCTCCATCCTGGGTCAGTTTCCTGCCATCTGTATTTATTCTAGGACTTTCTTTTTTTTTTTTTTATGGCAGAATCGGGGATTGAACTCAGACCCTTGCGCTTGCCAGGGAAGTGCTTATTCCACTGAGCCATCTCCCCGGCATTCTAGGACTTTTTGAAGTTTGTTGGTATGTAGTTGTGTCATACTTACCAAATTCAGTATTTTTGTAGTTCCATCTTATGTTAGTTTCCTTCCTTTTAAAAATATGTCTGTAAAACAATTGTTACATTTATTTTGGAGAATTGGTACATGTGGATAGCATATTTTGACCACGGTCCATTTCCTCCTGCGGTCCTTCCTTCCTTTCCTCCCCTACCTGCAACGCCATCTTCAGCAACTCTGCCTTTTATTTCCTGCCATCTCTTCTTTATTTTCCATTTATTTATTATTCAGATTTCTTTGATAAGAGAATCCATGTGATTTTTTTTTTTTTGACATCAGTTATTTTTATTTTAAAGAAAGAAAAAAAAAATAAAAACAGTGGTACAAAATCTCAAAACAAGATTTTAGGAGAGTAACAATGGTTAGTACATTGTGTGTTGTTATTGCCAAAGTAGTTTCTCATTTTATAAGACATAGGCAAGAAATAATAAGCAAAAGAGAATCCATGTGATGTTTGACATTATGTGTCTGGTTTATTTCACTTAACATTACAGTTTCTAGTTCTGTCCATTCTCCTGAAAATTATATGGTTTTATTCTTGCTTTTTTGTGAATCCTTTTACAATCTGAACAGCAGTTTCTCTCCAGATTTCTTTCAGGTATCCCACAGATGGTTTGTGATGCTCACCAAGTCTTCAGGAGTGTGATTCTGAGGTCTCTCAGTGACTGGAACAGCGCGGCCCAAACATGCTGTTCGTTGCTCAAGCTTGCTGTCTGCTTTTTTCTCTCCTCTTCATTATTGTGTTGCTGATTAGCTACAGGTTTGCAACTGTTAGTTACAACTCTGTGCTGTTGCTGGGACTGCCTCAGATTTGGGAGATTGTTCTATTTGCAATCTCTTTAATCTCCTGTAGTTTTCACTGGCACCGTGTCCCTTGTTCATCTCTTTGTACTACTGTTGCTTCCAGTGAGCGCTTATCTGATGAACTTTCAGTAAATTCTGTTAATGTCTCCCACACTTTACAAGACAAATGGATGTGTTTTAGAAGCTGACCGAAGCTGGTTTTCTGCCAGCATCATGAATATTTGCATGATCCTCATTCAAAGTAGCTGACATTGGGCTGGCCAGAGAGCTCAGTGGACTAAAGCTCGTGCTTAGGCGGAGCAGAGCGGCTGGGGTTCATCCCTGGCTTGCAGGGCCAGGCCAGCCCCCAGGGTGTGCTGAGAGGGTGACTGAGGCCGGGTGTGGCGGCACACACCTGTAATCCCAGTGCTTGGGAGGCTGAAAACCGGAGGATCACTAAAAGCGTGATCCATATAGTGATACCCTGCAGCCCCTGCAGCCCCTGTACCAAATTAAAAAAGAGTAGCTGATATTTCAGTCCTTTGTTGATTCTGAGAAATTCATAGATTCCCCAATTTTCCTTTCCCAGGGGCTTTGGCCTATTCCTGGGAGAAACATTTGGGAACTTGGCAGGATACAAGGAACCCAGAGCAAGAGGAATGTACAACTGGAATCTGGTAACTGTGCCTGTGCTTCGTTTATTTTCTGCTGAGGGTTCAGTTTTTGAGTTCTTTATATATTCTAAGTATTAGTCCTTATCAGAAGGGTAGCTGGCAAAAACTTCCCTGTTCTGTAGACTCTCTTCTCACTGTGTTGTTTCCTTTGTGGTACAGAAGTTTTGTGATTTGCTGCAATTTCATATATTTATTCTATATTATTTCCTGTGCTATTGGAGTTTTATTCAGGATGTCTTTGTGCGTATGGCTTCAAGTATTTCCTCTGTATTATTTCCCAGCAGTTTAAAAGGTTTTCTTTTATATCTGAGCAATTTACCTTGATTTGCTTTCAGTACAGAGTGAGAGAGATCTAGTTTCAATAGTCTGTATGCAAATAACTAGTTTTTCCAGCACCATTAGTTAAAGAGACTACCAATGTATGGCTTTACAGTATATCTTCATAGCATCTCCTTCATTCTTACATCTTTCTTTCTACTTGGTTCTTACGACTTATTTGACTTTTCTTCTTCCCTCCCTCCCTCCCTTTGTTCTTAGTACATGTTTGCAGTACATAATTCCTTAACGTATTGTGATTCTTTTTATTCTCCCTCCTCTCCCTTTCTCCTCTCCCTCTGTGATGCGGATCTTTTCCCCTCTTCCCTTTCTCCCAGGGCAGTCCTGGTGTTCCCCTCTTCCCTTTCTCCCAGGGCAGTCCTGGTGTTCC
>NW_004524651.1:4342976-4391521 GCF_000260255.1 Octodon degus
CTCTTCCCTTTCTCCCAGGGCAGTCCTGGTGTTCCCCTCTTCCCTTTCTCCCAGGGCAGTCCTGGTGAACCTATGGCACGTGTGCTGCAGAGGGCACACAGAGCCTTCTCTTTCAGCCCAGGAACCAAATAACCCCAGGGTTGCCCCAGCAGCTGAGCATTCAGGCTTAGTTAGCGTTGGCACTTTGTGATAAGTAAGTGGGTTTTGGTGCATTTTGGGCCCTCAGTCTCTAAAGCTCAGCTAGCACTGTGTGAGGGCTGTTCCTTTACCTTGGATGAGCTTATCTACCATGGCCTGATCACTTCCAGTGCTGTAGTCCTTGAATGCCCGATTGACACACTCACCTGGGTTTCCTGTGGGCTTCTCCACCTCAGTATGCTTCCAAATGAAATCATCCTTTCCATTTATTCTGTTATCAGGCCATCCTTTCAATTCTCTGTTATTGGGCCATGCGCCATGGTGTTCGGTCTACATATGTAGGATGTTCTTCCTTTCCCTTTACTCCATTCATTTAACCTCTCACTTAGTCTTATCAGTGTTTCACCCCTATTTCTGTACAACTCTACACTCACATAATATTTTTGGCTGCATTTATAATACCTTCTCAACCCCTTGCCTATAATTACTCCATCCTACTCAGCTCTTCTGATTAGTCTGAATGAGATACGGGTCATATTACCTCTGCATACTGGCTTGAAAAGACCAGGGTTACATGTCTGTCTTATGGCTCATTGGAGAGATTCCAAAGTCTTTCAGATATCTTTATTTATTTTTTAAGGATGTCTAATAATTTCCCTTCAGCTACTTCTCTGTTCTCATCTGCCACCTTCATCTGTGGCCCACCTTTCTAGTGCTTCTTTCTTTCTTAAAGGAAGGACTAGCTTCTTTTTGTTTTCTTGCTGTACTTCTTCATACCACTAGTTGAATATTTATCTGCATATGTGTCCTTTGCTGATAGGATGAAGACCATAATTCTTCAACTTTCTAGTGTGAGAGCCTGCAGTTTCTAGTACACAGTGAGTACTCAATCAGTGTTTGTTGAATTGAAATTAAACCCATGGAAGTTGGTGAATATTTATTTCCTACTCAGGCAGTATGAAAAAAATGTAATTTAAGGTTGACAGTAAAGGATTTTGAGTAGGAACAAGAGAGAGTTGGGCAGGAACAAATACCCGCTGAGTAACTGAGTCAAAGGTTTGTGTGCTGAGGTTATCTGACTATTAAAACATTTTTTCCCTTTTTCCTTTTTGATCTAAGCAGGTAGTAAATCTTGTGCTCTCAGGTGACATGCAGAAGTAGTAATATGGAACATGCTCATATTAGGTGCTTATTAAGAATTCTTTTTTTTTGAGAAGAATATATTTATTGAGGGAAAGAAAGCTCTTGTCCAAGAGAGGGACAAGAGGAGGGCCCCTGAGCAGGTGGTCCCCCTCATTAAGAATTCTTGATTGACTTAAAAACTGATTTTCTAACAAAGTATAAGTTACTAATATAGAGACCAAATTCTTTAGGGTTGTTTAAAGACTCTAAGTATGTTTGATCCTTACTGACTTTAGCGTTTCTAAAGTTTGAGCTTTTGTGAAAAGTTAAGAAAGAAGACATTTAAACAATAGACTGAATAGAAAGATTTATTCTAATAGTGTTTGTGGACAGGATAGCATGTCTGCATTTGTGCTATGAATAACCACTAAGAAGGCAACAATATGCAATGTATTAATTATTGAAACTGTCCTACTAATCGGTTTTGAAGCTGTCTCATTGCTATTTGTTTCTCAATAAAATTATTAAAAAATAAACAATAGACAAATAGACCAGAGACTTTCTTGAATGGCTGAGAATTTTCCATCTCACTTGTAGGTGCAGATGTCCTCGGATGACCTTCCTGCTAAGAACTCTTCTGGCCTTTCCACTCTGAGTATAAACAGGGTTTGTCTGAGAAAGGTAGTCTGGTTATTTCCTGTCGTAGACTTTTTGGCACATGGAAGCCAGATGCTTGGTCCTAGAGTGAGCTGAGAAATAATAATGCTCTTGGCATTAAGAAGCAGGAATCTGTCTTGGCATTGGGACTTGGAGTGGGCACATTTTGGTCATACAACTTTTATAATCATGTGAGGGGCTGATGGTCCCATGTGCAGATTCTGTTTTCTGATCGTGAGATTATTGTGCCTCAATTAGAGAGAGGAAAGGAGTAAAAAGAACAATCCCAACTAGTTCATTGTGTTGGTGGCCAGGCATCCGAGCAGAAGGGCTGAGGGAGACTGGAAGAAGGGCATAGAAATGGCCAGAGTAAGGTCCTGGGCTTTGCATAAATTAAACAGTGCAATCTCTCTGTGGTCACCAGAAATGAAGACAGGATCTTGCTTTTCCTTAGTGGGATCTTTGTGTTGTAGTAAGGAACTTTCTGGATTGTTGTTTTTTTATTTAAAAAGGTTAAAGTAGACAATTAGTTTACCTTACAAGTAAATCATACCCATAAGATTACTATGAAAGTCATCCTACCACAGAAGGAAAAAAGTAAGCAAAGTTACAAATGAAGGTATTATCTATTATACCTTGACATAATTTTAGTTCCTTTTATCTCTGTGAAGTAATTTACACTAAGGCTTTTTCTTCTTATCTAATTTGCCTAAACACCACAGACAATCTGATTGCCTAACTGTTGTAAAGACACAGTGGTCTCTGAAAGTATCTCTTCTTTCCGGTTCCTTTAGGTGATCCTGAAGAAATCTTCAGGATTTGAGCTGTAGGTTGGATGGAAATGTGTATTGTTTTATCTATATGTTCTAGAATTTACCATTAGTGTATTGAGTACAAAGGATCCATTGGTAGCAAAGGATATCACTGGAAGACCTTAGGCTGGAGGATGGTGGTGAGTGTGGTTTTTCTGATCCCCCCCAGGCCTTTAGGGGGAGACATGGGTGGGAGAGTGGCAGTGGCAATTTGCCTGCCCAGGGCTAGGGCCCATCAAGTAAAGGGAAGCCAGAACTAAGGAATTTCCAAATCTCTTTTATTCCATCGGTAATATCCTAAACCTTCAGCTTAGTTATTTCATGTGGTTACAAAAATCTCCTCCAGCGAGATGCTAGTGTATAACATCCTGACTTCTTATTTTGCGACCTTTGCACCATGGTGAACAGGATATAGCTGGGACCCCACTCGTTTCCAGTCCCATAGAACGGTGTGTGTTAGTGTGTAAACAGATGCAATCGGGTCAGGAATAACCATCTACGTAGTGTGTGGGGCTCAGAGCAAAAAGAAAATAAGGGGCCTAGTTTTTCAAAATTGTCAGATTTCAATGTGGCAACAGGAGAGGCAGCCTTTTCTGAACATAGGGCCAGCTCGCACATCCGTGAACCTGGATCTGGGTTGCCTGACACAGTGTGCCTGGCCCGAGGCAGGAGCAGGGAGGGGCCCTGGGGCCCTGTGCTGGACACTGTGTAGGCCAGTGGCGCATACAGGGTGGTACCTTATTAGCAGAGTAAGGAAAATATGAGTGTGGAAAGAATGCTTTAGACAATCAATATTTGCCAGTGGGGCCGCAGCCCTCCAGGTGGAGAGGCCCAGGGCGCTCAGCAGCCAGCGTGCTTCTGTTGTGTGCAGAGTCTTCAGTGCGGCAAGCAACGCCTCTGGCAGCGTGTGTAGGCTCTTTGCTGACTCTGGAATCTGTTTTCTTGTTTGCCTGACTCTTAGCTGTCTGGGTTTTGGTCTCATTCTTTATTAGAACATTTCTGGGGCTTTTACTTACATTGTCTTGTTTTTGCTTCAGGGAGAAAAAAGGGGAAAGTTAGGTGGCAGCAGATTCTTTTGTGGAGGAGCAAAGCACTTGTTTGACTGTACACATGGAAGGGGAAACAAAAGGGGAAAGCGCCGCGATGCTGCCAGCCGTGCCACGGGCGCTTTTCTGCCGTCTCCAAGGACCCCTGGCCCTTTGCGTGTTTCTTCCTCTACCTCTGGAACCTACAAGCTGGTGAATGTGACCAAAGCTTGCCTTTCTAGCAACAGATCTGAAAGCAAAGTTCTGACATGTCCTTGGGCTGCCGATACCTGTAGAACCCTCACCGTGCCTGTGCACTAGGAATTCCTTGTTCCTTGCTAAGGCGCCAGCTCGAACATTTCTTGTGTCTTAGCTCCTGTGACTCTGGCCACAGGTGATCATGGGAAATGGCTGCTCATCTCATATTTTAGACTCATGAACTTCCATGCTTCTCTGTTTTTCAGACAGGCTCAGTGCAGGGGTCCTGCAGGACCACACAATGTAGGCCACTAGAGGGACCGGGAGGGGGCCGACGAGCGTGTGTGGGATGCTGGCAACAGGGGGCCGCTGTGTACCAGTGAGATTTTGGCATGAATGTGACCCTGGCTTTCACTGTGTGGCCTCTGTCAGGAGCCAGGAAAACAGCTTTTCATTGTTCTGCTTCTTGGAGTGCTGCATCGAAGGCAGCGTGCTGTGATCGTCGCATCTTCAGGTAATGTGGTCAAATTGGAAAGGGGCTGCATATGAGCAATGGAATTGATTAAAGACAAAAAAAAAAAAAGTCTTATGCCTTAGGAGATGTCAAAGAAGCTGTGGCTGTTTTAATGAAGGAAAAACTTGAAGGAATTCTTAGTAGATGTTAAAACATTAAATATATTATGTAAATAGCACCAGTTATCTCTTCTTGAGCAGATCTAAGACACCTGATGGAAAAACACTTAAATTAGGCACAGAAGCACTCTCCCTGCCCCCATCCAGGGCATCGAATCCAGGGCCTCACCATGATAGGCAAGCGCTCTGCCACTGAGCTGTGACTCCAAGCCATATTTATTTATTTATTTATTTATATTATTTATTTTTATTTATTATTTTTGCAGTTTGAGACTAGGTCTTTCTTAATTGCCCATGCTGGGATCAAACCTGCACTTGTCCTGCCTCAGCCTCCCAGGTACGTAGCTGGTGTTACAAGCTTGGACCTCTGCACGCAGCCGGGAGCAGTTTTGAAATAGAAAAGATGACTGAGGACAGGCGTGACTGCTGGAAGGAGGCTGGACTCCGTTGTACCGTGGATGCGTCGCAGTGACCACGTGGGCGGCAGTGCTGAGGCCGGAGCCCATCACCAGGGCAGGTCAGACCCCGCCTCCCAGAGCTTCTGTTCTCTGATCTTGAGTCTTCTTTCGAATCCCCACAGGAGCTGAGCCATGCACTCTCCTGGCTTGGGGAGGCTGGGACACTCTCCTTACCTGTCTTAATAATTTGCCTCCTTCTTAAGTTTCTCCTGTAGCCGCTTGCTCCATGTTTCCAGGTGCCCCAGATCCCCCCAGGGGGAGCAGCCCAAGTGGGCAGTGCTAGGCGGCGTGGGGTCAGTGCTGGCCACAGTACGTGGAGACCCATCGGTGGGCTTGACTGGGGTCTGTGTGTACCAGAGGCCCATAAACATGTGGCACAGCCACTTCTCGGCCTGACACACATAGGCAGACACATGCGAGAAAAAGTACTTGCAGTATTCTGAAGACCTTGGTTTGCAGTTCAGTTCCACCGTTTAGTAGCTGGGTGACACTGGGTGAGCCACTTAACTGTGGAATCTCACATTCTTCTCCTATGAACGAGAATGGAAATAATAGTACCTACCTCCCTGGGAATTTGTCAGGTTCTAATGAGATGGCAGGATTCGCTGCAAAGCGTGAATCCCCCCGCGGAGGTCAGTTTTGGTCATGGGCCAGTTAGCCTTTTGCTCACATTTGCCAGGCCTCATGTGTCCCTGCCACTCTCGCCTGCTGCCACCCTTGGTGCCCAGGACCCTTGGGTGGCTGCTGGCTTCTAACTCCTGCCTTCCAAGCAAGCTGCAGCTTTCCTTCGGTCTCTCTCGGCAGCCCTCCCTCTTCTCATTCCTTCAGGATCCTGATCTTAATTAGGTGACAGTAAATGCGCAGTGGTGGGCTAATCAGATAAACCTCTCTAGTCTTCAGATTCGAAATGGGCAACCTTCGCCGGATGACAGTGACCTGGTGCAAGTAAAACAGGGGAGCTCATTAGGAAGAGCCCTGAAGACGAGGTACTGCTGTGATGGCCGCGCCTGCAGGCTTCTCTGGGAGCCTCTGGAGAGGTTTCGGGGAGACAGACCGACTACTCCCCATGATCTAGCAGACAGCGTCTGTCTGCACTGCTCATTGTGAATGGCATTGTCTGAGGAGCCAGGGGCTGGGTGAGGGCAGGTCTTCCTGTCTTTCTCTCAGCTCTCGCTCTCTCTCTCTCTCTCTCTCTCTCTCTCTCTCTCTCCCTTTCCCTCTCTCAGAATAGTCAATTCATAGAGGTTAGGCTGGGGGCAAGTCAGAGTGCTCAGTTCTGAACATTTGTCAGTAAAATGATGCTGGCTCTTAAAATAGCTCGAGGATGTTTCTGCACAAAGTGCTTGCTGGGCATATTTGCATACATATGTGTATAAATACACAACCTATCTCTAGGCAGAAGGTATATCTTTAGCTGAGTATGTACATAAACACAGATTCAAGCACATGCCCCAGTATAAGTCATGAAACTAAAATGGTGGAAGTCACATAAGTTACAATATTTATGTCCCGGAGAGGCCTAAACTTAGCTACCACATCTAATTTGCAGTGACGTCTTTCTTTAACAAGTTTTATAACAGGGATGATTTAAGTCAGGGAGGGCAGTGACTCATTCACATGGTGCCCAGTGCCTGAGCTAAGTTTAGAATCCAAGGCTGCTCGGATCTTCTGGGGCTTGGATTTTTACTGTTAAGTCATTTTGCTCCTCCATGCTGATTTTTTTTTTTTTTTTAATCTTTCACTTAGGTAAAACCAGGAACTCATAATGCAATAGTAAAGTTCTCATTTTCCTTATTTAATTACTTCACTTTATTTAGCTCTCTGTTTTGGACTCTGTTTTGGGACTCCATTCAAATAGTTTGGGCTTACTTTGATTGTTTTGGAATTTATGGTGTGAGATCTTACCACGTTGAGCTTTACTTTTAAATTATGAAAAAGGCAAAAGCATTCAGCAATTAGATGCAGAAATGGAGAGAAAAGTAGGAAGAGTAAGAAACTCTTTTGCCCCAAAGGGAGGGGTAAATGATCATAATAATATGTTGTTCAACATTCATTCATAAAGCCTTCCTTTACTATGAGGCTAGGTAGGTACTAAGACTATCAGGAAAAGAAAATTACCCTCCATGGGCTGGTATTTTTTTCTGGAATGGAAGATGGAAATGCACCAAAGTAATTATGAGGCAGGGAGAGAAATATAATGGGAAAGATGAGGTAAAAAGATGATTCTGGGAACAAGGAAGAGGAACTGGCCAAGTTACAGCACTGGAGAGGCAGGAGTGGGTGGCAGGGCAGGGGAGGTCGTTCTAGGCCGCAGTCTGCATAGAGACTCCCACACAGAGGGCGGGTGTGGGCAGCAGCCGGCCAGCATCCTGGTGGCTGGGGCTGGTGTTTCCTCAGAGTCCGATCGCATCAAGCGAGGCTGGGTGGATGTTGAAAGAGGCTGTCTGGAGACCACAGTCCTTTTAAGATTCTTCACATTCCTCTCAGATTCTCAAAGTTTTCCAAAGATGGGGATTGAGATGCCTTTGGTTCTTGTCAGAGGAAGTGTGTGTTGAGACTTAATGACCTGTATCCCCGTGACATCTGTGGTGTCGTGATGGAGGAGAGGGCTTTACAGTCTTTCCTTGCACTGTGGAGTTACCTTTCAAAAACCTTAATGGCCAGACCGCACCGCAGACCAGTCAGCCCCTATCATCAGGTTAGGAGAGGACCCAGATGTCAGCACAGGCAAGGCCCGGGGTGGCTCAGGCGTCCAGCCCGGGCGAGCATCAAGACTGGAGCACACTGGGCTGGCCCAATAGCTCAGTGGATTAAAGTGCCTGCAAGCAGGCGCAGAGGCTGGGGTTTGATCCCCAGGCCTGCCTGCCATGCCAGCCCCGCGCCCGGGGCATGCTGAGATGGCAATTGAGACTGGGCATGGTCGTGCACACCTATAATCCCAGCTCTTGGGAGACTGTAAACAGGTGCATCACTATGAGTCCAATCTAGTAGTGAGACCCTGAACACCCTGTAGACCCTT
Source organism: Octodon degus (assembly GCF_000260255.1). Taxonomy (NCBI): domain Eukaryota; kingdom Metazoa; phylum Chordata; class Mammalia; order Rodentia; family Octodontidae; genus Octodon; species Octodon degus. The sequence continues at coordinate 4,351,039 of NW_004524651.1, forward strand.
CCCTAAAATACAAAAAAAAAAAAAAAAAAAAAAAAGATTGGAGTACATTGATTTGCAGAGTGCTCCGTGGGGCAGTAGTACCAGCTCCCCTGGAGATTTGTTGGAAATGCAAACAAGCCCTGTGGAGTCAATCACGTGTGGGACCTACCGCTGGGACCTACTGCCGTTTGCATTGTAGCCTGCTCTCCGGGGGAGTGCCAAGACTGGAGATTCGCTGTTCTGAAGAGACCATGTGCTCCAGGAACTTCACCTCCAAGGGTCAGCAAGGAGGAGCTTTGCTAATTGCCTGAGTCTGCTGCTGCCCTGGCCTTGCTTGGCCACAGGAAAGCTCTTTTCTCCATGGCTCCCTGGCAGGTAAGAACCAACTGGGATTTTCAAAAGGACTTTTATGGAGGAAAAGCAAAAAGGGAACACATGACATTCCCAAGACATAAAAACCACAGGTTATTTAGAATGGATTTTATTTTTTTGGCAGAACTGGGGATTGAACTCAGGTCCTTGCGCTTGCCAGGAAAGCGCTTATTCTACTGAGTGAGCCATCTTCCCAGCCCACAGGTTATTTAGAATGTGGGAACCTAGAAATTAACTGAAGCCTCTTCATTTTTCATTGATTTAATTAATAAGTGTACAGTGAGCATCAGAGACACAAAAATAAATTAGAAACATTTTTAACATGCTGGGGCTCAGGGTTCTAGGGCAAGACAGATATCTAAACAGATGTGTGTGATGCAGTGTGACACCATCGTAGAAATCTGTCTCGCACAGGACTCATTGGCAGACGTGAGGCCAGGTTGTGTGGGGCCCAAAGCTTGTACATTTTTCTTTCTTTCTTTCTTTCTTTCTTTCTTTCTTTCTTTCTTTCTTTCTTTCTTTCTTTCTTTCTTTCTTTCTTTTTTCTTTCTTTCTTTCTTTCTTTCTTCTTTCTTTCTTTTTCTTCTTTCTTTCTTTCTTTCTTTCTTTCTTTCTTTCTTTCTTTCTTTCTTCTTCTTCTTCTTTTTTTTTTTGGTGGTACTGGGGCTCAAACTTGGGACCTTGTTCTCTCTAAGCAGGTGCTTATGCCCCTGAGCTATATCCCCGGCCCCTACATTTTTCATTTAAAGAAAAGAATTCAAAACTATGAAAAACAATTTGCTTCATGCCTTGAGCTGGGGCCTGCATTGTGGCTTCGTTGGCCTGGCACAGCTGCCTCTGCTATCCCAGTGCCAGGAGAGCCCAGTGTTAAGCTAGCTCTTGCCATATTCTTGGAAATTTGGTACAGTGGCTGCCACTCAGTAGGGACTCAGTCACTATTTGCTGGAAGAAAGAATGAAACAGTATAAAGAGGAGACACGAACTAGTTTTGGTGCTACTCAGCCTAAGAAGCTGTCAAGGATAGTAACTCCAGCTTGACATCTGTCCTTTGGAAGGCCTGGAGTTATCTCTTTTTCCAGAGCTCACTCCTAGAGACCTGGATGTGTGGCAGGTGGCCTTTCCTTGCTTCTCTGGTTCGCCCCTAAAGCCTGGACCTCTGGGTGAGAAAGCACCACCCATCCTGGCTTTAAGAGCTCTACTCTGAGTAGCAGGTTTATATGCTGGAATGTCACAGGTATGTCTTTCATTCGTTTAGAAGCTTTTTGCTTTGGCCTCTGCAACTTTTCCTTCACCCTTGATCTGTATCTTATGGTCATGTTAAATTTAGCTGTGCTTATGTATGAATTGAACTATGTTTACTTTTAATAGTTGGCTATACCAGTAGGCTAAGGGTGGATATAATCTGGCTTGACATTCACGTTCGCTGTGTAACACTCCACAGTGGACTCCACCTTTTCTCAGCCACAGAAGAAGTCTATATTTTCCATTCTCAGCCAGACGATCCCTGTATCCACTGCTCACTCTGTGCTGCTTACTCTCCTTCAGCATTTGCTTTCAGGGGCAAAGGATATATCACTTTAGAACTTAATTTCTCTTCCATGATACCTGGCATAACTTGTCATGACTGTCCTCCCTCCCTCCCCTGCCTCTTTCTCTACCTCCCTTTCTCCCTCTCCTCCCTCCCTCCCTCCCTCTCTCCCTTTCCTCTCCCCCTTCTCTCTCTCTCTCTCTCTCTCTCTCTCTCTCTCTCTCTCCCTCCCTCTCCCTCCCCTCTCTCTCTCTCTCTGGGATCTCATGCAGTTTAGTATTTAAGCTGGCCTTTAACTCACTATGTAGCCCAGACTGGGCTTCAGCTCACTGTGGTCTTCCTGCCTCAGCCTCCTGAGCACGGGAACTACAGCTGAGCGCCCCCATGCCTGGCCTGATCACCGCGTTCGCTCAGTGCCTTTGCCGTGTGGTCCTCCCAAGCCTCCCTCCTTACGGCAGCTCTGTGTGATTTCCAGTTGCCTTACATGCACGTACACTTCTATTCCCTCAGTTCTTCGGGGGTAGGGTGGAGGAGATCGGTGTCTTTCCAGTGTGTCACTGTGGTCCTCAGAGGTCCTCATAGTGCTGCCTCATCTGTGGATTCTAGAGGCTTAGTTTCTTTTTTCTTTTTTCAAAATTTTATTGATAAACAGCAATGAGACAGTTTCAAATCAAATTGGAAGCACAGTTTCAACAAGTAACACACTGCATATATTCTTCTTCGTGGTTAATTGCTGTACAAGATGCGAACTTGAGATCCTATTTACAAACACCATTAGAACAAATCATTCTATTCATTAAGAGAATGCAACTATATATCTATCCTAACCACTTTGAATACACAGATACAAAGTGGACATTCATCGGCATACCCTATTTTTTCTAAGTTCCGTTATTGAATATTATAGGTGTGTAAACTCAGCAAAATATTCTAAAAGAGTCCAGTAGCCCATAATAGCATTGGGTCTTCTGTTTAACTGGCAATGTCAGAAATTATTGACCTGAGTCCCCCACAGCTCAACTTAACAGCATGGCTTTATTTCCTATATTTCGACTTCATACTTTTCTACTGGATGGTTAAGACCAAGGTAAAGCAGGACCTGTGCAACAAGAGTTGTAGCTTTTTGGTCTGAGAAGGTCAGTGAAATGCCCTCAGGATTTGTCCTGAGATCCTGTACCTCAGATTGTAGAACCTTTATCAGTGCAGCCATGTGGATAAGTCACGGCCATTGCTTGGCTAGAGGCTTAGTTTCATTGCTTAAAGTTTTCAATATGTCCACCTTAAGTTTTTCTTTGTTTTTGGACATTAATATTTCTATTAAAAAGCTTGCTGCATCTATAACATGTTGCTTTTCTGTTTGAGCGAGGTTACATGGGTGGGATCAGTTTAGAAAAAAATATTGAATTGTAGACTTATGCATAAAACACACACTAAAGTATGTTGTAATTTAATAAAAAGTAGAAAACCAGCTGGATGTGGGGGTGAGTGCATCTAATTCCAGGGCTCTGGGAGCCCGAGGCAGGAGGATAAAAAGTTTGAGTGCAGCCAGGAGAACTTTGTGATTTAATGAGACCCTTTTTTTCAAATAATAAAATAAAAGAATGGCTGGGTGCAGCTCAGCCTGCAAGGCCAGGGTTCAGTCCCCCGAGTAAAAAGCATCAAGGTGTTCATAGTTGTCTATAGGCATCTCTATTTTCATTTTATAGGTGTAGACGTACTAAAAAGTTTTAAACTTTATTAGACTTTTCCAAATGGCTTTGGAAGGAGCATATCGGTTTATATTCCCACTAGCATCTTTAAATCTCACTCTTTGAAAATGTTTTGATGAAATATAAACCAAACCATTATTCTAATTTAAATATATTCATACATTTTTATACAACCCAATTTAGAGATTTTATTTATTTATTTATTATTTATTTATTTATTTTGTGAGACAAGCTTTCCCTATGCTGTTCAGTCTGGCCTTGAACTCACTTTGTAGCCGAGGCTGGCCTTGAACTTGCTGAGATCTTCCTGCCTCAGCCTCCTGAGTGCTGGGATTATAGGTGTGCGCCACCATGCCTGGCCTAACTTAGAAATTTTAAGTTATAAAAGCAATCTATATCTATATCAGTATCTGTATCTATATCTACCTGTCTATATAGCATGTATGGACATGCCTATCTATCTATCTATCTATCTATCTCTATCTATCAATCTATCATCTATCTATTTATCTATCTATGCATCTTTCCATTATGGAAAAACTGGAAATGTATAAAACTAAAGGGAAAAAATTTGGGTTACATTATCATTAAGCTCTAAATGCTATGACCATAACATAAAGATTTTATGTCTAAGACCTTATGACCAAAAAGGGGCAGTCATGGTAAAAGTGGTTGCTCTTGAAATCCACTGTAATGGGGTAGATGATTTTTGTTTTTGTTTTTGTTTTGTTTTTGTAGTACCAGGGGTTGAACTCAGGAAGTCCTCTCTAATGTGAACTAAGTATTCTTCAGTAAAATCCTACCTACAATTTAGTTTAAATGCAAGTCACCCTGGAGGTGAGGACACTGTTGCCGTATGTGTTCAAGTTGTACCTACACATCTACAAGTGGGCTCTCTTGGGCAGGAATCCATCATACATTCAAACGATGGCTACTGCACTGCTTTGCTTAGCTGTATTTCTCTTCACTTGGGACTAAGCAACAATGGCAAGTCTGATGACTGATTCAGGAATGATTTGCCCAGCAGGTCGCCTTGTCCCCAAATGTATCCCTGTGTTTATACTTCTCCACCCTAATGGTCCTCCATCTTTCACATAGAGGGACAAAATGCTTGTAGCTACTCTTCAAAGTCTCCAAGAAGACTAAAGCTGTATTTCCAACCTTGCTAAGACTGGATCATTTCTCACCCAACTCTCTCTTTGTAAGCCTTCTTTTAAAGCAAGAGCTTAGGTGGTTGACACTATGCTGTCTTAGGTTGAAATGGACCGTATGAAAGCAATGTGTTGATTGGGAAGGGTCCCCTCAATGGGTATTGATTGGTGTTGCTTGGGAAGGGAAGAGGCGGAGGAGCTCCTGGGGTGTAGTGCACGTCACGGCAGGGAGCACTTGCAGTATCTCCATCGGGTTGCAAGGAGCCTGCTGCTTTGCTCCCTGCAGCTCCTGAGAGGTCCCCAAGCACTTGTGACAGCCCACACAGGCAGCAAAGCAGGTTCAGGGTGCTAGAGGCCAGGCCATTGAGAACTGGACACTTGTGCCTGCCGCTGGGAATGACAATGCACAGTGAGCATGTGCAGGGAGGAGGGATGGGTGGGCAGGGGCACCTGCTGCATCTGCTATGGCTCCATGGGTGGGGACAGAGCAAGGACGTGAGAGTTTCCCCTCCATGGAGCTGGCACTCTGTGGCTCCGGCTCCACACTCTCCAGAGGCCACCACTTCTCATTGCCACCACAGGTGGCACTTGGGAGGACTTTCGGGTGTAGGAGGGAGGTAATGAAGGTGATAATTGAAACTCACATTATGTTATGAACCAGGTTTGGCTAAGTGAAACCTATTGAGCTTTAAGTAGCTTGTTCTAGGTCATTCAATTAGGTCAGAACAGAGCCGGATCTTCACGGTGGACGGAGAACAGGTTCCTGTTCTTAGTCACGCGCAGAGCGGGTCCCCAGTATATCTTCAAGCTGGTGGAGCAAGGCTCTGTCTTTCTCTGAAGACCCTGTAGGAGAGAATTTTTAATAAGGATAAGCACACAGTTCTTTAGGGCACCGTTTTGTTAGCAGCACTTTGCATGGCTTGTAATTACGTCTTTTTGTCTATTTCTCAATGCTCTGAATTGTCTCAGTGTGGAACCACAGGGGAGCCAAGACCAAGCTGTCCACTCTGCAGATCAGTGTGTGGGGCATCAGTGAGGGGCCGCTGACCACCCCACCTTCCTGCTGTGCTGGGCCATAAGCATGGGCTTCTCTCTTTACCTGAATGAGTTTGAAGATCAGTGCTCCAAATGAAGGACATGATTAGTGTCACTTTTCCTGGTGAAAGTGAGGATAATGGAACCTACTTCAAAGAGATGTTGACATGACTCATTGTGATAATTATGTAGAAGGTCTAGTACATAACAGTGTGTAAAAAAATATTGAATGGGATTAACAGGAAAAATGCAACCAGGGTGAGAAGACTGAGTGGTGGACCTGTTTATTTTATTTTAGATTTGTAATCGGACATGCCACCTCTACAAAGAGCTTCCTGTGGATTAGAAATGATTTGAGGGTGACCCCAAAGTTTTATGGGTTGGAAGCTTGCTTCCAGAGTGACAGTGTAAGAGGGGATGGAACCTTTAGGGCTGTGGTGGTGAACCTTTCTGAGCTTTCAATGGCAGTAGACATCTGCCTGCAGCACTTGTGCCATAGGTTGGCCGCCACTGCCTCAGAAAATCAGGCCTTCTTCAAGGAAGTTAGATCCTGAGGGAATCCCTTAGGAGAGATGAGCATAATTCTAGTGGGCACTGGCTAGTTCCCTTGAAGGGAGGTTTTTATAAAGTGAGGCCACTCTACTCATGTGGCTTTTTCTTAAATGCTCATTTTCCTTCCTACCTTTCTGCCATATTTTAATGTAGCCAAGCAGGGCCTCACCAGAGGTAGGATACATAGAATCACTTGGTCTTGGACTTTCAACCTCCAAAACTCTGAGCTAAATAAACCTCTTTTCTTTATGACACACTCAGCCTCATATATTTGATTATAGTGATAATATTTCACAAAAGCAAAGGACTAGTACAGTGTTCTTAGGTTTGTTTCTGATACTAAATGTATCTGACTGTGGGTCATGGCTGAATAGGCTGAGCACACATTCAGGTTTGGCTCCAAGACCCTTGATTCTAGTCACCACTGAGAGGTGACAGAGTGGTCCCTGTGAGCTCAACCTGCCACCGTCCATCAGGTAGCGAGTTGCAGTGGAAGTTTTGTCCCTCAGCTACATGGCTCAGCTCCTGGAGAGAACTGGCTTCCCAAAGGCACTTCCATTAACCACTTAGTGCACTTAGGAGGCAGTAGCGCTGGGAGCATCAGGTTATCGGCGAGAATGAATGTCTCAAGTAGGCTGGGACAGATTTGTTTCCCTACTCATCGCATCCATTCAGAGCAGGCGCTTGTTGTCATGGCAACAGAAACAAGAGCAAGTGAGAGTTCTCGAGTGCCCTGGATGCTTTTGTACAAGGAGAAGGGTGAGGCTGCACTGAAATGTGGACTTACAACGAAATATCATTTTCATCTTTCTCTCTCCACAGAGGCAGATGTTGCGATTGTGCCTGACTCTGTTTTCCAAAAGTAAGCATATTCAGTTACAGCATTTGAAGATTGAAGGACAGAGAGGGAGACAGAGAGAAGGGGCTCTCCCCTTTCTCTCTTGCTCCTTCCCAAAATGTTTCATCCAGTGATTTGATTCTGGGATAGTTTTATCTATTTCTCTTTTGGGCCAAGGACACTAACCAACACACATTATCAGTTTTGAGAAAACTTCTAACTTTTCCCCTACCTTACTGTCTATATTTTAAAAATGCATTGGTCAGATGCTTTTCTTCTTAAAGCATAGATTTGATTTAGCTAAATTGGTGAATGAAAAGCTGTAGATTGGACCTGGAGTTTAGTGAAATGAACTTTACTTATTCTGCTGGACCCAAATGCTTCATATCCAGACTTAGTACTGTCCTTACCTCTATGATTCCGGGACCAAGACATCCAATTCCACAAGGTTCTTTCACTCCAAAGAACCTTTCCTTCCCCCCCTGTGTGTGTTATTCACATCTGTCTCCTGAAGTCACTCATTAGTCAGCTTCTCTATTGCTGGGACATGATGTTCAACCTTACCTTCTCCCATACAACTCCTGTACTTCAAGTTAGAGGAGCTTTGTTTGGTTCATGGTCATGGAGGATTCAGTCCATGATTGGTCGACTCCAAGGTAAGAACGTCACAGAGGATGCAAGTCATGGAGCAAGGTTGCTTAGTTCATTGTGGCCAAGAAGCAGAGGAGGGGAACAGTGCCAGAGAGGGAGGGGTGAGGTGCCAGAGGTGGACCCCGCTAGGTGACTCACCTGAATGTACCCACGAACACACTTTGCTGATCTGTTGGCATTTCTTAATTCAACCAAGTTGACATATCAGTATTATGGTCATAATGGCCTATTGTCTCGGTGACCAGTGGAATAAATATTTGCCACTAGAAACCTGGAGTTGAGGCTTGAGGGCCAGATAGAGCTGGGCCTAGCTAAGGAGGATGGCTTCTTTCTAGCTGTAGAATCTTGCACAACTTATTGAAAGTCTTGAAGCCTCCGTTTCTTTATCTGTAAAAGAAGATAGTATGCCACCTTAAAGCTATTTTAAGTATTGGATGAAATCATACATGCAGATTACTTGGTGCTGTGCCCAGCCCATGCTCAATAAAACTTTATTGTTATTTATTAAAAGGGTTACCATAAATTAGCCCTGTCAAAGTGTGTAGGTTGTCTCTTAAGAGTACCTATTCATCTGCTCCAACACCCCCTGTTGGTAGAATTTGAGAACATAAAATTCAAAGGCAGATTCTTATTTGTGATACTTTACTAACTATATTCAGTATATTTGAACATTTGGAGTACAAGGACAGAATCTGAAGAAAGCACACTGCATGCCTAATATCTGGAAAACCAGGGAAATGGATATGAATAAAGTTTTCCATCCAGAGGCTTATGTCCAGCAACCAAGCTGAGGCTTTCTCTCTACACAGGTCTTGGCAGCCCAGAGGCAGCTTTGAATACAGGTTCTGGAGTCCTTGGGGTTGTAGCGGCCCAGAGAACGCAGCCCTCTCTCCCTAGCCCCATCTATCTCCCGCCTATACCCATGTGGTCTTCCCTTCCTGCTGTGCACACCGCTGGAGGCTTGCTTGGGGCATACTGGTCAGATGTCCCACCCTCTAGAGGAGATAACTTGGAAAGCTGCGACACACAGAACCCAGAGGCAGCCTAGGTGTCTGCCCTGCAGTCTCAGAGGTCCCAAGTACTCAGAACATGGGCTAGGATGGGTGCGGGCTTCGGGCTGCACTTCCTGTTGCCCTGTAGACTCCTTTAGGGAAAGGGGTTGCAGTGGGACAAGCCTAGCTTGGGGCTCCAGGTAAAGTTCCTCTTGCCTGGGCCTAAGGGAGATATGGTACCACTGCTGAGAAAGGGAAAGTTGGTAACTTAAACCTTTAGAAATTCCCACACTAACTTAATTCAAGGCTGATTAAAGAATATTAGTAGTCAGGAATTAACAAATATGTCGAGCCGTGCATCACTATAATTGTCTTCTGGTAACAGAATTACTTTTGTAGTATCACTATCATGGTGCTTGCTTACAGTTCAACAAAGCATATTTAGAATCAATACCATATGTCGCCAAATTGACTATGAAGCACCATTTGTATTTTTTCAGTCTAAAATCTGAGTCACAGACTTTCACAGTTCATTCAGTCAAGGGGAAAATATTTACTGGATGCCTACTCAGGAGGTACCTGCCAGGCGCTGTGGGAGGGCCTCTGAACATGCCTAGCAGTCGCAGGGAGAATGGCTGCGGTATGAACCTGGCAAAGAGTTGACACAAGACATTAAATTGGGTTTCAGGTTGAGGAAGGAAAGGTCAACAGTTTCCCATTGAGGAAGAGGGTGACTATCTGGTGAGAAAAGATTTCTGCTTCATGAAGTGCTCTCGTTTCTCACTGTCACCTCTTGCTTACAAAATGTGAATTATGGAATTTAGAAGCATTCTTTTTACAAAGCACTCTTCATGAACCTTGTTCCCCTCACTGGTCTTACAACTCTGTGGGTCCTGTTCTTAGCACGTAAACCTGGGACAACTCCCTTGTGTATCACATGACCAGTCTGTATGTTGGGGCCCAAGGAAGATATGTAATGGTAGACTTCTACTGGCTTGTTTTCCATCTCTATAATGGGATGTTGGCGACTGGGGAATTTATAAACAAAAGAGATTCATATAGCTGATGGTTTTAGAGGTGAAAGGTCCACAATGACAGTCGCCCTGGTTTTTCAGGCCTAAAGGCTACAATATCTAAATGGCAAGACCATGGAAAGATCACACAAGACTCAAGCCAGAGAGTGGGGAGGCCCTGGACTTGCTGTTTTGTAACAACTCACTGTCTTGGAAGCCAGCTTTCTCCAGAGGCTGGTACTAGTCCTTTCTGAAGGCAGCATGTCCACAGCTTTGCAGTAAGGCCTAACTCTTGAGTTCTGCCACCTCTTAGCATGGCTACACTGGGGGCTGCACTTCCCACACACAAAGCCTTGGGAAACATGTCCCACCCAAATCAGGGCAGCCCTGGTGGCCAGGGCATTTTAGTGGATGCCATTGTCTTTCCGCAGGGTTGAAGAAATGGAGATTTGGTGGAAACCCTGAAGGCAGAATTTAGTGCTTGGTACTGAGATGCTCTTAAGGAAAGTTGCTTGGGTAGTGCCACCCCACACTATGGTAGAGACTTGGCCATTCATGTTTAGTCTTCTACTAACAACGGCACCAACATTTAATGACCCATAGTTCTTTAAAATTTTTTTTTATTTTATTGAGAAACAAATAACAATGAGACAGTTTCAAAACTGATTAATAGGAGTTTCAATAATTAATACATTGCACATTGTTATCTTCCTCCTGGTTATCCATAGTACAAGATGCAGACAGGATATCCTGTCCAAACACTATTAGTACAAATCTTTCTTCTCATTGAATTAAGCAAAAGTAGTTGCATATCTATCCTAACTATTCTGTATATACAGATTTATTTACTTATTTATTTATTTTTGTATTTTAGGGAAAGCTCTACAGGGTGTTCAGGGACTCACTACTACATTGGACTCGTAGTGATTCTCCTGGTACAGCCTCCCAAGGACTGGGATTACAGGCGTGCTCCACCACACCCGGTCTCAGTTGCCATCTCAGCATACCCCAGGGGTGGGACTGGCATTGCAGGACTGGGGATTGAACCCCCGGCCCCTTTACCTGCTTGCAAGTGCTTTAATCCCCTGAGCTATTTGGCCATAAATCTAGATTTTGTTTTGCTTTTACCTAATAATTGTGTATGGGTATGGAAAGCAATGCAAATTGAAAGAAAGAAACAAGGAAGAAAGGAAAGCAAAGAAGAGAAAGAAAGAGAGAGTCTTTAGAAAGTAAGTGTGTGGAGGCTGGGAAGATGAGAGAATCCTCGTTTGTAGAGATCATGACCATATATTCTAGCCAAGCTAGAGTTCTCCTACCATTTTCTTGAACATCACTTTCTGGATAGCATTTTGGCATGGCATTTGCAATCCCTACCTGCATAAACACATGCCTATACTTATTGAAATCTTGTTAATCTAAAATAAAAAGTAAAGCAGAAAAAAACACATGAAGATCAAACCGTCCAGGTGTCAGGGGGGTGACTCGCTGCTGTCATCCTTGAGACATCTTGTGGGTGTTGTGAGGGATGGGACAGCCGAGACTGCATCACAGGCCATAGCCACATCTTTGAGAAGTGATAATCACATCCTCGTTGCCCTGCAGCATTGGAATTCTGAAACTTCTCAGCGTCTCATGCTGGAATCCATCAGCTAAGAGCACATGTGGGTAAAGGAGAGCCCTTGAGGAAGGGGCTGGGAGAGCATTAGCAACCTTGCCCCTCCTACCTGGCTGGACTCAGCCACACTGAAAGACGCTGGTGTGGGGGAGGAAGGCATGGGGTGCTGCTGGGAGGTGCAGGCTCAGGAAGCACTGGAGGTAGGGCTCTGGGGAAGCCAGGAGCACCCACAGAGAAAGCACAGAGGTGAGTGTGAGAAATCCTTCTCAAACGGAAGGATTTAAAGGACTCGAAGGTCATGTGCAATCTTTTTTCCTGGTAGACGAAGCATGTGAATTAAATAGAGGACTGGTATAAACCAGGAGGAAGGTGCACACTTGTAATCCCAGCACTCTAGGAGGCTGAGATAGGACTGTGAGTTTGACACAGCCTGGGCAATTTAATGACCTAGGGAGACCCTGTCTCAAAATGAAAACCAAAACCAAAACTACAAACAAAAGTGTTGGGGATGCAGCTCAATGTACAGAAGGCTCTGGACTCAGTCTGGGGAACCTGGGCCCGGGGAAGAGAGGGATGATGGTATTTATTGTCTGAACTAATCAGACAACTCTATGTGTAACCTAACAGAAAACACAAACAAACAAATAAGCAAACAAATGAATAAACAAACTAGCCTCTTCCTGATTGGAGGTTGCTGTGGTCACATTTTGGCAGAGTATGTACTGCACAAGCAGGAGCTATAACCAAGGTTTCTCAGCAGAAGGAGCCAGGCTGGTCCTGGGACTCTTGATCTTGACTTTGCCCTTGACTGATGCTTCAAGGCTCCTGGAGTCCGTGCAGACCAAGGTGCACAGGCTCCGTGGGGGGCCATTGTAATTAGAGTTGAGTGCCAAGGCCACTCCGGCTGCTTGCAGCTTTGTGTGCTGGAAATCATCGGCCTCCTACGCTGGGTTGCCCTATCTGGATCGTTGCTCTGACTTCTTACTTGGAGTCATAATCATTCTGTGCCCAATTGTTATTTTATTATTTGTCACTACAGTAGAAAGACGTTTGCATGTCAGGGAAGCCATTATCACTTCCTACCTTTTCTGAAACACGCGGATATATGCCTACGCCAAGAATTAACAAGGTGGCCAAGTTGCCGCCGCTGAAAAGACATTCCTGGAGCTAGCCAGCCATGCGTTGGTAGGTCCTGCCTGCGGGAGCTTCTGACTAATGCGCACCCTCATAGTTGAAAAGCTTTCAGATTCTGACAGTTATTTTTGTCTGTGCAGAGGGAATGGGTCATAGGTGCAGACTTCATTTTCAAGTGCACATTCCGTAATGAGATGAGATGGGCCAGGCGTATCTACTAATTTCCCACTCAGAGAATTCTAGGAGCCACTGGGAGGAGGGAGCCTTGCTGAGGCCTTCTAACTCTGGGAAAGTAACTTTCTGGCTTCCCCAAACTACTTTTGTGCATAGAAACCCAGGACTGAGGGTTTTTATGAAGCCTCAGTTGCAGTGATTGGCAGCAAGGTGCAAGGGAAAGGGCTTGAGAGGTCAGCAGAGAGGAGCTGTGAGGCGGGGCTGGCGGCTCCCTCCTGGTGCATGCAGACAAGCTCTCACCCTCTCTGGGCCTCCGCAGTCTCACTGGTGGGTGCTGATCACTGTGTCGCCCCCTCGCTGTGGGCACAGCCTTCAGGCCTGTGACACACACCATGCAGTGTGGGCCTAGCGGGCAGACAGCGCACACTCGCCTAGGAGCTGCCTTTCTTTTCTGTCCCTGAGCAAAGGAACCTCGCAGAGGTGAGAGCTGCACCATGGATTCGAACCACTGAACATTTGAAGAATGAAACGAGTTTTCAATGTAATAAAGCTTATGTCTGGGAAAGTATGCAGACCATGAAGAAAAGCTGGGGAACTGTCATCAGGTATTCAGGTCCACTTAGCCGGTACTGAGATGAAGAAATGGCCAGAACCCCAAGCTTTTCTCCTCTGCCTTCTTGAAAGCTGATTCTGTCTGATTTCCAACAAAAGATGATTGTGTCTGTTTCTGAGCTTAGTATGAATAGAATCACTCAGAATATTCTCATTTATGTCTAATCCCCCTGGTTTGGCACTATCTCCCCAGCCCTGACAGTATGCTTGTTAATTTCTTTCTTTCTTTTTCTTTTTTTTTTGTTTTTTGTTTTTTGAGACAAGCTCTTGATATGTAATTCCAGTTGGCCTTGAACTCATGGAACTCCTCCTGCCTCAGCCTCCCAAGTGCTGGGCTTACAGGTGTGCACTACCATACTCAGCATCTTATGAACTGCATGCACGCACTCTCAGAGGTACAGTAGCTTCACTCTTGTTTGTATATTGTATTCAAGAGCCACTTAGTAGCTCATGCTTTTGAACAAGTTACTTCACCCTTTGGAATCTCAGTTTGCACAGAGGTGAGAGCAGCATTTACTTTGAATGGTTTTTATTGGGGGACATGTCCAAGACACATGATGCAAGCCAACCTAGGTCTAGGGCCCTGAGGGTGCTTGTTAGGTGTTCACTTCCCTAGTAAGTTTTGAGCAAATAGGAGACCCTCTTCTTCATGCATAGACGACGGCAGTATTACTATGCAGTAATGTTAATTAGCCCTCTCATTTCCCTGGATTTAGGTGGCTGGACATCTTCGAGTTACTTTGGCAATTATAGCTGCATCCACCACTGAAAATCTAGTATTTTTTGAGCCTCTCCTATGAGCATAGTCTCGCTTCAGTCTTGATGTTAAGCATGTAATTGGGTAGTGCATTTAAAACACATCTGTGCATATATGTAGACATTGGTGGCAGGATTGGAGGGCAGCTCCAGGGTTCACATACCTGGCCCACTGCCCAGCCTGCTGGGTCCTTGCTTATAATTCGGAAGCACATTTTACCCAGGCGAATGCTGCTCCACCAAGTGACACCTGTGTGCCTCTCTCCAGGGATGAGCTCAAACCACTGCTGATGTGCGTTGTGCTTGGTAGATGGGGTCAGGGAGTAAGAGGCTGTTGACATAGCAACTGAGTCTGTGGAAATAACCTCTGTGCAAGTAAAATGTGTGCACTTGTCCCTGCAAATCTGTGGGAATGGGCTCTAGCATCCCATGGGTACCCAAATCCATGAATTCTCAAATCTCTTATATTAAATGGTATATTTGCATATCATTTTGCAACCCTCCTGTAATGCTTTAAATCATTTCCATTTTGCTTAGAATATGTAACACAATGCAAATGGTACACAAATAGTTGTGTGCTGCTTTATTAAGGGAATAATGATAAAAAGTCTATAAATGTTCAATTCAGTTGCATGTTTTTGAGGAGAATATTTTCTATATGAGGCTGGTTGCATCCATATATCTCGAACTTGTAGGTATAATGGGCTGACTGCACACACACACACACACACACACACACACACGCACATACACACAGTTTATGCAGTTGTTTAGAAGAAATAATATTTGGGTTCTCCACCCATCTGGAATCCCTACGGTCCTGGGTTTCAACTCCTTACCTGTGAATCAGAGATTAAGATGTTGTGAGGATACATTTGTAAACTGTGTGGCATGCTTAATGAACCCAAAGGGGAGAAGTTATAAAGTTCAGAGCCACTTAAAAAGATCCTATAAGAATGCCTTGGAAAGCTGAAGAGTTAGCTCAGAGTTCCCATCTGCCTGGGAAGTACGAGGTCCTGAGTTCAATCCCCGGTCAAAAAAAAAAAAAAAAAAAAAAAAAAAAAAAAAAAAAAAAAAAATCATGGTAGGTCAGAAGCACCAAATTCAGATATTAGATCTTATCCTAAGAATGATCAAGGCCAGGGAGATGGCTCAGTGGAATAAGCGCTTCCCCGGCAAGTGCAAGGACCTGAGTTCAATCCCCGGTTCTGAAAAAAAAAAAAAAAGAATGATCAAATTGGGAGAAAGAAAGGAAGGGAAAAGAAAAAAAGAGAATGAAAAGAAAAAAATGGAAGCAAAGCTTTTTGTAAACAAGGAAAAAAAGATGTGATGAAAGGAGGGGAAGGGGATTGGGGAAAAAGGAAGCATCAAGGTATATCACATACAGGTACAAATTCCCTGCAATGAATGTGATCATTATGTACATCTAAGTTGTACCAACACAATTAGTTTTACAAAGAATGATGAAGCCCACGGTGGGCTTACTCGGTAGAACTAAGCACACCTTCTTACTTTGGGCAGTGAGCAGCCAAGCGCCCCTGCCTTGCCTTGTTTCTCACCCCACTCCCTTAGCAAGACCCGCAGAATTCTGCAGAGCAGAGGTCCCTGCAGGCTGCACACACTGCTCTTTCCATGGGTGACTCTACAGACTATAGGGAGCGCTTGCTGTTGCTTTGATCCTTTCCGATTTAGAAAAAGAAGGACTCACCTGCTTAGGTCTGACCTACCCAGACTAACCTCTCTAATCTCAAGTCAGTTTAATTACCTCTGCAGACACCTCTCACAGAAACACCTAGGAGGTATGTGCCGCATCTAGGCGGGTGGGCATCCTGGCCACAGGAGTCTCTTCTATCCACAGCAAACCTTTTTAAAATTTTTTTAACTAATTTTATTGAGAAACAAATAGCAATGGAACAGTTTCAAAACCTATTAGTAGGACAGTTTCAATAATTAATACATTGCATATTGTTGTTTTCATAGTGGTTATTCATAGTACAAGACGCAGACCTGCTATCCTGTCCAAAGTCTACTAGTACAAATCTTTCTTCTCATTGAATTAAGAGAAAGTAGCTGTATATCTATCCTATTTTGTGTATACAGATACAAAATGGTCCTTCATTTGCATCACCTTTTTTTGGTTTAGTTTTGTCAGAGATAGGTATTCCATTGCCATTTAAATATTGTAGGTACATGAATTCAGCAAAATAATTCAATATAGTCCAGTAGTCCATAATAGTAGTGGGTTTTCTATAGGACTGGCAATGGCAGAAGTTGTTGACTTGAGCATTTTACAGCTTAGCGTATTAATATGGCTTTACTTTTTATACTTCATGTTTATACTTTTCTACTGGATGGTCAAGATCAAGATAAAGC
The DNA here is from genome assembly GCF_000260255.1 of Octodon degus. Classification (NCBI taxonomy): domain Eukaryota; kingdom Metazoa; phylum Chordata; class Mammalia; order Rodentia; family Octodontidae; genus Octodon; species Octodon degus. The sequence continues at coordinate 4,367,523 of NW_004524651.1, forward strand.
AAGACCTCTATAACAAGAAATGTAGCTTTTGTATCTGATAAGGTCAGTTAGACCCCTCAGGATTTATCCTGATACCCTGTACCGCAGGTTATAGAACCTTTGTCAGTGTCAGCCATGTGGATGAGTCACGGCCATTGCTTGACCAATTTGCTCTCTGTGAAAGCCTGAGACAATATTTTCTCTCCATGCAACTCTCCTTAGACACACTCTATATCATCGATCACTTTCCTCTGTGGCCCCATAATCTCCTGTACTGTAACATCCTGTAACTCAGCGATGTCCCACATTTTCTGAGCAAACATTTTCTTTCTTTTGTCTTTTCTTGTTTTGGTGTTTGAGACAGGGTCTTGCTGTGTAGTCTTGGAATCACAGAGATCCTTCTGCCTCAGTCTCCTGAGTGCTGGGATTACAGGTGTGCGTTACCATGCAGAACACCAACCACTCTTCTTCTGAAAGTGCACAGTTCCTAGCAGTTGTGTGGGTGACCTAGCAGGTCCTGTCACCTTGCTCTTGAGATCATAGCGGAACTTTGCAGGTGTTCATTTCCTGGGCTCCCCCTAGTTCTACAAACTCTCACTGAAAACTCTTTTATTCTCCTTGATGCACTTAAATAAGCACTTAACCTTTTAATTTCATGACTTGAACACTGAAGGAAAAACTTCAAGCTTGTTTTGTATTTAAAAGAAGCAGTTTACTAACAAATGGCGCCTCATTAACAGGTATTCACACCCTCTATCAAGAAGTAGTCTCACTCCTAGAAGGTTATTCCAGGAGAATCGGGCCTATATCTAGAAGAAGTCCTAAATTCTTTCAATAGGTAGTGGAAGGGCAGTCTATGACCTCTTTTAATCTCCCAGCAAGTCCTGTTGTTAGAAGTATTTTGTCCCCTGGAAGGATGGGCTTTTGAATCAGCAGACTTGGTTTTATAAAGTCCTGACTTTCCTGCTTGCTTGCTTTGCCTCCTTGGGCAAATTTCTTCTTTCTCAGGCTCTTTTCTGTGTTTATAAAATGAGAGTGGAAGTAATCTCACTGGATTATTGTAAGAATTAAATGAGATTATATAAATGATTTGCCCAATAAGTAATAGCCATTACTGTTGGTTCATCCAATAATCCCTTCCTCCCCTTTCTGGGATTGACCCCAGGGCCTTTGCAGTGAGCTACATCATAGACCTTTTCATTTTTTATTTTGAGACAAGGTCTCATTAAGTCCCTAAACTGCTCAGACTGGGCTTCAGCTTATGATCCTCCTGCTTCAACCACCCAGAATGCTGGGATTATTAGATATACATCACCATGCTTGATTTAGTAAGTTTTTTCATTGTATAATAAGCTGTTGGAAGTTTAAAATTTGATCATATTTTCTTTTTTATTAGTGGTGTCACACAGGAAGTGCTAACATGTGTGACATCAGATTTTTTTTAACACTGGTCCAGAAGAGTTTGTTTTCTATTTCCTATCAACATAGATATGTCCACTCTGTTTCTGGTTCCACTGAAGTTAAAAGCCTTCAATGGTCTGGATTGTCCGGGGCCGTGAGGTGGGCCTAGTGCTTGTCTCTGGAGTTGCTCACTTCCCATTGTCAAGTGCAGCAGGCAGAGGAAAATACCCTGGCAAAGACATATTCATAAAGTTAGAATTGAGAGGGGCTTTATTCCAAGGATAATAGGTGTTTAAATCAACAAACTTGGTCTGATATCAAAGTCTTCTCCCTGTTGAGAAACAGAAAAATAAGCCTGGTGTTCTTTTTATCCTGATACCTAACTTTGAGGATCCTTTCAAAAGAACTTGCATTTTTTACTGACAGAATTTCTAGCTGCAGCCAGGGCCAAAGAGGCTGTGGGGAAAAAAGAACCTTCTACATTGTTGGTGGGAATGTAAATTAGTAACGGACAACCGCTGTGGAAATGAGTGTGGCAATTCCTCAAAAAACTGGCACTAGAAATTGCATTAGGCCCCACTATTTACCTTCTGGGTGTCTTCCCAGAAGAGTTAAATACATCACTCACAGTGGTCCATTTGGATCCACGTTTCTAGCAGCACAATTCACAATAGCTAAATCTTGGAATGGCTCATCTATCAACAGATAAACAGTTGATAAAGAAAATGTGATGTTTGTATACTATGAAATACTATTCTCCCATCAAGAAGGATAACCTGAGTCATTTGTAGGAAAATGGATACAATTTGAGACAATGATGTAAAGTGAGTTAGACACGTAGGCCTGATATTGCACGGCTTTGCTTTTACGAGGACCCCAAGATAGAAAGAGTAAAATAGAAGATAGAAGGTAGGAAACAGGGAGATAGATCTTTTGTAAAAGGGAAGGGGATCAAGAATTGGAAGGGGGAGGGGCTGGTAAGGGGAGAAAGGAGAAATTAAGAATTCAGATGTGTTATATACATGGATATAACATAGACATGTATGCAGACATGGACTAATAAAAAGAATGAAGGAGCAAGAAACAGAGGCTCTGACCACCAACTAATGAGCCTCAGGGAGGGAGGACATAGAAGGGACTTGATGTAATGCTTGTCATGTGTGCTTAAATGACGTGAGTTGCCCTGTATTGTTGACCTCACTAATTTGGAGAAGCACAGAGCATCTCTAGCCAAACTGTGCCCAGGCTGCATGACACATTGGGCCTTGGGTTCTGGGGAGGATTCCGTCTACTTCTCACCCACTCAGATGAAGCTGGTTAGAGGACTTGGAGGGAGGTGCCTTTTATGCTGGGGGTCACCTCAATACTTGGGCTGATGATGCACTAGGAGAATGAGAGAGACTCTGGGCAGTTGGGCTTCCCTTGATGATTCATTACAGGAAAGGACACAAGGCAAGACCAGCAAAGGGAAAAGATGCATGGGATGAAGTCCTGGGAAACAGGCACAAGCTTCCAAGGATTGCCTCTTACAGTGTAAGGACGTACTTACAGAATAGCAGGCTTGGGGGCGTATTATAATGAAAGTTAGAAATCAATTCATAGCTGGTGAGACCATGCTGCCGCCGCCTGTCATGTACATAGTCAGCCTTGACTACGTACTTCTCTTTGCCAACACGTGGGTCAAACTGACTGTGTCCGGCTTGTGTTTTTAAAACATGCGGTGATTCCAACTTGCTTCAAGGACTTCAAGGCTGTCATGTTTGGGGCAAGGCTGGCCTAGTCAAGGACGCTTTCCACTCTGCCAACTCTTCTCACACTCCCTCCCCTCCTTCCAAGAATGTTAAACAATTCCTTTTAAGTAAACCTGCCTGACAAAATATGACACCGTTCTTGTATTCCATGCAACAATCATGAATAACCTGCTATCAGCTTTTTACTTCCCACTTACAAACCGTATTAAAACTGAACTCAAACATGACTCTGGGCTGGTGATTTGAACCTCTGGGTTCTCCAGTCCACTAGCATAACAAAAGCTGCCTTCTGACTCCTTGGTGCAAAGGGTTTTCCCTTTGGATTGGTGTTGGTTATTCTGCAACAATAGGATGGACCTTAAGTCCTCCATCAATGAGCTGTGATGACCCAAGTGAAAGAGACTCAGAGTCCAGGGTCCTGCTGGGGGTCGGCGAGGGAGACACCCTCTGCTTGTTGCACACCGAAATGGGACTCCAGAAGGAGAGCGTGTGTTTACAATAAAGCACGTTTGTACGAACAGTTTGAGTCTAAGCAGTGCTTATATCAGTTCTGGGAATAGGAACTTTGCTAAAATCCAGGTTCCTAGACCCCAGCATGATAAACAAGGATTTCAAGGGCCAGCAGTCGGGCCCGCACAGTGAACTGTTTTTGGTGTGGTATTGCACAGGTTGAAACCTCTGCAGCATGAAGCAGGTGTTCCAGCGACTGGCTTTCCCAGTTCTCTGTTGTGGCCATGCGTATCAGAAGACTGACTTCTTTCTTAACTCTGTCTCTTACAGATATAATTGAGGACCTCTCTGCTCAGACAGGGTGACTGTCCACTTGCTTGGAGCTTGAGTACAGGGCTCCGTGTCACATCAGTAGGCAGGTGGCTCTAGTACAACTAACTTAGTGGTGCAGGATAATCTCATGGGGCCCCTAGAAGACACCATTCCTGCTCCACAAGAGTATGGAGACAACTTATTAGTGGTTAAAGATAGTATTTTTTTTTTCAGTACTTAGAATTGAACTCAGAGAGTGATGAGTTATATCCTCAGTCATTTTTAAATTTTATTTTTGAGTCAGCGTCTCATAAGTAACCCAGCCTGGTCTCAGATCATGCAATCCTCCTACCTCAGGCTCCTGAATAGCTGGGATCATGGGGGTGAGAATGGGGGGTGTCCCGCTACTCCTGGCTTGGCAGTACTCTTTATTGTCTACATAAGGCCCACCATGTTTTCTTGCAGACCAACATCATCTAACTTTTTTTTATTTTAAGATTTATGTGTTTATTTAGTACAGGGTTTTACTACACATCTCAGACGTGTAGTAATCTCCCATCTCAGCCCCCCCAGGGCTGAAATTGCAGGCATGCACCACCATGCTGGGTTTGGCAGCTAGCTCAGCAGGGGGCCTGCATGGCATGCAGTACCAGGGATCAAACCCAGGTCCTTGTGCCTATGAAGCAGGTGCTTAGACCACTGAGCTATCTCCCCCGCCCTGCCATCCAACTTTTTAACAATGATGAAAATGTTCATATTCTGCGCCATCCAGTGGGGTAGAGACTAGCCACATGTGGCTCGCTCATTATTTGAAATCTAGCTGGCCCAAGCAGGGAGCTTCACTTTTCACTTTACGCATTGAGTTAACTTAAATAGCTACACGCAGCTAGCTAGCGGCTGCTCGGCTGGACAGTACAGTTCTACACTTAGTGTTGTGCTTCTGTGACCTGCTGCTAAGAAGGATAAAATGTGATCATGAACGTGCTTCTCCACAGCACTCCCTAATTCCCCCAAATCCTGTCTCACTCTATGGGGCTCCCACCACTTCTCCACCCAGCCCAGTCTTCCTTTTTGCAGGCCCCACATTCAAAGCAAGGCTCGATTATGTATCGGTGTTAGGATATTAATTAAGAGAGACAGCAGGCTTCTCACGGTGGATCATGCTTCAACATTACAGACCAGGTGGGGCCTTTGGAGCTTCCGATTATAGGCTGGTGAAACAAGTTCCTTGGTATGGAGACGTCTCCAGAATCATGTTTGTTAAGACAGCAGTCACACTGCACAGCAACAGCCTTGTGATAGGTGTCATGGTGTAGCTTCCCCTGTATGAGGACTGAGATGGAGCTGGGGGTCAGAGCTTTATTGGGTGGGGGTCTCAGGCACTGCACTGTGAGGCTGGCTGCTGTTGTTCCTGGATCCAGGAAGGAGAGAAGCGACCAGGGAGCCCTTGATCTTGGGAAAGTACAGAGGGGTGCTCACTTATGTTTAAGGTAAAGAAGTAGCCCTTAAGAGATTTCTTGAGATGTGTTCTCTGGAGAGCCTCCCGTTCATAATCATGTTTCTGTAATCTTGAGCATTTACATCATGAACTTGACCCTTTGCCACTTTCAAGTGCTCCACAGATATTAACTAATTAATGCATTTTATAAAAGAAGAAGTTTTGGGGGCTCTTTCTTGGTAGCCTGAATCCCCAGACCTCAATGATGGGTTAGTCACAGAGCCAAGGGGTTCACTTCATCACCACTTTTCCACACTGGACTTTCAGTTGCAAGAAGAAAGAAGCCAGCCTCGTGATGAAGGACCCTCTTGGAATCAAGCCCCTTTAGCTATGGGGAAACCTGCGCAGTGCATGTTTTTTCCTCTTGCTTCCAACAGGTATAAGGTTCTCATAAACTGGGCCTCATCTGTGGGCCAGGAAGGGACTGATATTTCCCTACAGCTCTCACACGCACCTGGTCTTGGGAGGCGCAGGCCAGCCTATTTCATTCATCACTGCGCCTTGTGTTTAATGCAACGCTTAGCACATACGTGGGTGCAGGACTTGCTGAATGATTATCTGGCTGGGACAGCACAGCTGGGGCTCAGCTCTGTACAGCCCACTCTGTACATCAGGAAGGCCCAGTAGATGCCTTCCAGGTTCTCTTCTGTCGAAACAAACAAAAACTCAAAACAGATTGGAAAGGAATCGTACAGTGCTTTTGGTTTCTTTCTTTCTTTGCACAGTAATTCAACTTTTGGGGGTCATGATGGCTTCTCCAGAGTTGCAATGTCTATCTCAGTAACGATGCTTTATGGGTTAACTCTGCTTGCCAGGAGCCCCACCAAAGAAGTCCTTAGAGACCGAGCAATTCATTTAAAAACTAAGTGCTAGGGGCAGAAGGAAGCGTGCTATGCCTTTATTTTGAGGCCTACAGATCAACACTAAACAACTGTTCTTTGTTCTTAGAAAGGATTTTTTAAAAAGATCTATTTTATTATTCACTTTTTATTGTTATTTTAAAGCATGTTATGACCACTATATGTAATTGTGTTTACAGATCCGATAAATCTTTGATGAATAATACAACATCTCCCACTAGCTTATACATATTTCAAAGCCAGTTAAATCCCAGGAGCTGGCAGCAAGCAAAGGGTTGAACACACATTATGTGTCTTTCCACATTCCCATCCAATCCACTTTCTTCAGGGAAAAGCTTCTTTTTGTCTCGATTGGCCAGAGGTGAGGAATGAAGGAGAGAGAGACTTTCATGAAGAATAGAGGCTTTGTATGAAATATCTTCATCGGTCTAGACATCTGATAGGGCCAGGGCTTTGAAAGCAATCTCAGATTGGATTATATATGCATTTTGACTTTGAAGGATGCTGGGTTAGGCACACATTTTCCTGAGTTGTGGTCAATGTGTGGCTGAAAAAGAATTAAGACAACATTAATAATGTAAACTGTCCCACCAATTTGATTTGAAACTGTCTCATTGCTATTTGTTTTTCAATAAAATTATGGAAAAAAGCATTAATAATGTAGACTGCCTGCTTTCTAAAACAATAACTGTGGTCTGCACCCTGTGTGGGCTTATGGAGGGCTGTTTTCAATTAGGAGATTTTGTATGAATCAAAGGATTTTTCCATTAAAATTTTATCACATTCTTTCTAGCTCCAGCATGGCTAGAACATAATGATACTATTATTTGGCATTAGAAAAGTTAATGCAATATTGTGATATCTTCAGTGTTTCATGTGGGGGTGGTATTTATTGAGATGTTGAGAATGTTTTAAAAAATGTGATCTGTCATTTTTGGAGCTGTTTCTTTATTCTATTTTATTCTTTTGGCGCTGCGAATCAAACCCAGGGTTTTGCGCCTGCCGGGCAGGTGCTGTGCCACTGAGCTACATCCTGGCCCGGGAGCTATTTCTTTAATTTGAAATGGCTGAGAATGCCCACATGGGCTGGGCCGTCCCACTTCCAAGGGCAGTCTGATCATATTCCCACGTGGCTCGGTGCTAAACTCCCCTGGGACACGCTTTCCGAAGCTGAGACAGGACTGATCTCTCCTGAGGCTACCAGAGGCCTGGTCTGAGAGGAGGCCCGTGGAGGGGCAGCTGGGAGTCCGTGACCCGAGCTGCTGCTCCCCAGCCAGGCTCACCTTCCCAGTCCCCATCCTCCAGTCTCAGGGCTTTGAGTTTGTGGGGCTGAAGATGGTGGTGTTTGCTGGTGTGTGCGTGTGTGCGTGAGCGTGTGCATGTGTGTGTGTGTGTGTGTGTGTGTGTGTGTGATTTTTTTTCTTTTCAAAGTTTTATTGATAAACATATGGCAATGAGACAGTTTCAAATCAAATCGAGAGTACAGTTTCAACAAATAATACACTGCATATATTCTTCTTAGAGGTTAATTGCTGTACAAGATGCAGACTTGTGATCCTACTTACAAACACCATTAGAAAAAATCATTCTATTCATTAAGAGAATGCAACTATATATCTATCCCAACCACTTTGAATACACAGATACAAAATGGACATTCATAGTTATATCCCATTTTTTTAAAAATTCTGTTATTGAATATTATAGGTGTGTAAACTCAGCAAAATATTCTAAAAGAGTCCAGTAGCCCATAATAGCATTGGGTCTTCTGTTTAACTGGCAATGTCAGAAATTATTGACCTGAGTCCCTCACAGCTCAACATAACAACATGGCTTTACTTCCTATATTTCGTCTTCATACTTTTCTACTGGATGGTTAAGACCAAGGTAAAGCAGGACCTGTGCAACAAGAGTTGTAGCTTTTTGGTCTGAGAAGGTCAGTGAAATGCCCTCAGGATTTATCCTGAGATCCTGTACCTCAGATTGTAGAACCTTTGTCAGTGTCAGCCATGTGGATGAGTCATGGCCAATGCTTGGCCAATGTGCTCTCTGTGAAAGCCTGAGAGAGTGTTTTCTCTCCACATGACCCTCCTTAGGCACAGTCTACATCATCAATCAATTTCCTCTTTGGCCCCATAATCTTCTTGATCAGAAAATTTGGGACACTACCGAGGTACATGACGTTACAGTACAAGTTCTCATATGTCCTGAGTCTTAATTGACCTTAGAAGGCTAGGGCCAAAATGTTGGCTTTCCTTGTAGCCCTCCTTTTTCTCTAATTTTGGTCTGCAAACTTAGGTTGTTAACCATCCAGAAGACAAGCTTATTGTTATTATCAAACGATTTAGACTATCAAGCCCCCTCACTATCTCACTGCATTTCAAACATCTTAGGCATAATAAGGAACAGGTATTTTTCATCAAGTATTGATATGTTGAACTTTAAGTCCCTACATAATATGATAAAAACATTTAAAAATTAGATTATATTTTAAAAATAGGATAAAGAATTCTATCCTTTCATGTTTGCACATAAGTCCAAAAATCTCACCATATACAACCTTGAAGCAGGACAGTCCCACAATATTCCTTTTCCTGTCTCTTGCTTTCATTCACCACCCCCTTCTTCTTGAACATCCACCTACCCGAGAGACATCTTAGCAGTAACTGTGTGTGTGATTTTGGCTGCACTATTTCACTTGCTATGTGGCTCCACGCAAGTTACTTGGCTGCTGTCAAGCTCACAACCACGCAAGTCGATCACACTATTTAGCGGGTGTTCGCACTTAAAAATTACTACTAACTTTGCAAAAGTATAAATAAAGGACTTTTCATTTGTTGTGAAAAAAATGTATATGTATGCACAAGATAGTTAGGATGGATATGCAGCTACTTTCTCTTAGTTCATTGAGCAGAAAAGTTTGTTCTAATATTGTCTAGACAAGATACAAGGCAAGTACTGAAAGGGCAGAGGCAGTGGGTATGGGACTACCTTCGAGTACATTAGGGCTGTGAAATGATGGACTGAATGTGCTTTAGCATTCTTTGGGTACTTTGTTATTATGATTATGATTATCATTATTGAGGCCAGGGAGATGGCTCAGTGGTCTAAAGCACCTAATTAGAACAAGCTTAGCAAAGCACAGGGACTGCGGTTCAATCCCTCAGCACCACATGCCAGCCGGCCTCGCCCCCTGCTGGGCTGAGCTGGCCCCCCCACATAAATAAATAAAAATTTAAAAAATATTTATTAAAAAATGATTATCATTATTGTTTTGCAGTACTGAGTATTAAACTCAGGGCCTTCACCCTGAGTTACACTCCTACCCCTTTTACATTTTTTTAAATTGTTTTTTTGTTTTTGATGTCAGGACTCAAACTCAGGGCTTTGTATTTGCCAAGAAGGCATGGTGCCACTGAGCTACATCCCTGGCCCCTCTTTTTCATTTTTTTAAAGAAAGCTCTTGCTAAGTTGCCCAGGCCCACGTGTGGGAAATTAACTATTTGGTCTTTATGGTGTGCAGAGTGTCATCTTTTAAAATAAAGTTGTTTATCCAGTAGCACATTTTGGCATGCAACAAGCAATAACTTGTTTTTTTTTTTTGATGGCAAATAAAATATAGGTCAGCATTTCTAATTTGAAAATCTGAAATCCAAAATTTTCCAAAATCTGAAATCTCTTGAGTTCTAACATGACACCATAAGTGGAAAATTCTACTTGTGATCTCAAGTGATAGATTGTAGTCAAAATACAAATACACTAAATGTCTATAAAATTATCCTCAGCTATGTATATAAGGTATATATGAAACTTAAATGAATTTCATGTTTAGACTTGGGCTTCACCTGTAAGATATCACATTATTATATATGCAAATATACAAATATTTCAAAATCCAAAAAACTGTAAATCTGAAACTCTTCTAGTTACAAGAATTTTGGATAGTGGATATTCAACCTGTGCTAGCTAAAAGTGCTTAATTGAGGCAGCTCCTTTGTGCTAAGTGTTGTATAACTCATTTCTTTTCTTTTTTCAAAAATGTATTTGGTCGTTGCAGGGTCTCACTATGCAGCTTAGACTCATGGTGATCCTCCTGCTTTCAGCCTCCCCAGTGCTGGGATTGCAGGCATGCACCACTATGCGCCTGGGTTCTGACTGGTTCAGCTCACCCTGGGGGCAGGGCTGGGTGGCATGTGGTGCTGGGGATAGAACTGTGGTCCCTGCACTTGCCTAAGCTTGCCTAAGCAGGCACTTTAGTCCACTGAGCTATCTTGCCAGCATCCTTACAACTCATTTCTAATAACTTACTAGAGTAATTAATTTGATTCTTTTTGTAGTTCTACTTTTACCCCTACTTCACAGATGAGGAGGTTTAGGGTGGGGGGAGCTGACTTATTTAACTCATAAAACAGTAATCTACAATAGCTACTTTGAGAATCTTTACTCACACAAAAAAGACAGTAATCTGATGTTTTTTTATTTTATTTTATTTTTTTTGGTGGAACCGGGGATTGAACTCAGATCCTTGCGTTTGCCAGTCAAGCATTTATCTTACTGAGCCATCTCCCCAGCCCCAACAGTAATCTGATGTTAATCCTACATTCTCTAACTATAGGGAAGGTTTTCAGATACTCAGTATAAGCTGAACCTGGAATTCATTTCCCTGACACTTGATTGAGGAACTTTTAGGCATGAAGCTAAATTTTATCACATATTCTCATGTTTTTCCAATGTTTAACCTCCTCTAGGCTCTGAAATGTCATTTGTATGTGTAGATGAATGGCTCGATACTGATTCTGTCCTCTTATTAGATCTGTATCTTCCAAGATTTTTTATTTTGAATTACAGTTTTACATTATGTACATATGTACAAACATACATACATTCATACATACAGTGTGGTTTGGCTGAGCGGCTCCCAAAAATCTCTGTGTTGAGTCAGGCATGGTATTGACGGTGGTGCTCTTGGGAGGTCATGGGGTCTTTAGGTAGCAGAGTCTTACAAGGAGTCTCCAGATCACTAAGGATGCACCTGTGATGGGGATTTGGAGGTGAGCAGTGTGTGACACTACTCATCGCTGCCTCATTGTGCTGCCCCACCACAGACCCAGGGCAACAGGGTCAGCTGACGGTGGACTCGGTCCTGCAGAATAGGAGCCCAAATAAAGATTTTCTTCTTATAAACTATCTTAGATATTTTGTTTTAGCAATGAAAAGCTGACAAACACACATACTTATAATTAAAACATGACACTTTCTGTGGGATCTGTTCTGATATGGTTCTACTCTGCTCTATTTTATTCTTGTTCTGTTTTACTAAAAATAGGCCTTTTAGTACCAATTAAATTTCATTCCTCACTAATGGGGTCGGGGACCACTTTTTGAAAAGCTATTCTTTGGCTTGATAACTTTTGTCATCCTTTAAGAGTTCTCTGCCCCAAGTTATGCGTTTTGGTGTCCTTGTTGAAGATTTTTGAAATTGTGAGAAGAGCCAAGGGGAAGCCAGTGCTAGCAGACCATGAGGAGGTGATGTTCTCTCTGTGAAAGAGGCCAAGACATCTGGCTTCTTTTGGAGCACTGAGCCCTGTAGCCTGAGCTCTAGGATCCTAGGAGTGACACCCAGCAGGGCACAAAGTCTAAGCAGCCAGTGCTCAAGAGGTTGGAAGTGCGATGCACTTGGGAAAATGGTTCTTAAAGAATATTCAGGGATGAAAATCATCTTGAATTTTAAAAATTATTAATAAAACACTTTATTATAAACTTCTCCAGAATATAAATTGATTTTGTATCAAGACTCTTTGAAACTTTTAGAACTATATGTAACATAAGCTTATTATTATTATTTATTATTATAATGCATTCATTTTCCACTTTCCAACCTAGAAAATATACTGCAAGTTAACAAGAAGGAAAAAATCTAAACTGCTTTATAAAGAAAGCCAAAAAAACCCCCATAAAAATACCCAACTCAAAGCTAAAAACAAATCCAATCAAGAAATAAATTCTGCAAGGCCTATTAACCCTCCAATTTAAAATAAATTATTGCCCAAGAAAAAATAATTCCACCATCATGGCAATTTTAATAAGCCAGAGCCACTCTCCTAAAGGGAAATTTTATCAAATGTAAGAAAAATGTAATTTTCTAGGAAAATGCGGAAAAGGAATTTCCGCGCTGGAGAACAAGCACACTAAGCGCTTCATGTTCACCTGGCCTTTGTCAGAACTCAACTACCTGTTCACATGAGTGATAGGAACATGCATATCACAAAACCAAGCTCCTTAGCTGTGTTTTCAATTTTAACCTTAGGAGAACCAACCACAGAGCTTCAAAGTCCAAGGATAGACTGGTCCCAAAGCATTTCTTCCTGCTCTTTCTTCACCTTGCTCCTTTTTCTCTTTTGTGCACTTCCGGTCCTCCTTCTTAGAGACCAGCTCTCAGCTTTTCCTCTCCTTTCAATGCTTAGGCTTTTCTGTACCGCCCTGTGCAGCGTCTGTTTCCATCTCAGTTTTCTTTCTTTGGATGCTCTCATGCTCTTCCAAATCCACCTCCGCAAGACCTCTTTTCCTCGTATGCTTGGGCCGCTCCTCCTTTGGCTTCTCTTTGCCTTCCTCTGGGTGCCTCCTCCTTTTCTGATGACTGGCTGGATGGGCACCAGTCCTGGCTCCCGAGGAGAGGTGCTCGGGACTTCCAGCATCTGTGCTGGCTGAACCGTGATTATATGCTTGCTGGCTGAGGTTCAGGGGCGCTGGTTTTTCAGAGAAACAGTCTCTACGGTACTGACAGTAGCTCAGAGATTCTAGTCTCAGCCTGTTGTCATGAACTAGGAACCACTGAGGTGGCCGGTTTTCTGCCTGGGAAATATTGCATGGTCGTGGGTAAGTCTGGATGGTTCCAGATGGGAGTCTTTGATCAAATATTCTATACCTGGGCCTGGGATCAACTTTTTCCCTGTACCCACAGCTTTCCAAGTATTCCTCCCTCATCTTTCTGAAACAAGTCTTTGGCTCTAAGCCTCTGACTTTCTGCACTTTAATGTAATCTTCAAGTTCATCTTGAAAAGAGTCATATGACTTAGAATGCTTCATTAGGTTGACAAAAAGGGATTCTCTTTGTCAGGCTGAGGACTGACCGGAGAGATCTGATCATATTTATCTAGTACTTGCTTCAATTTTTCAGCATGAACTACACACAAATAGTGAGACTGTACAACAACTAGGTAGCTCATAATGGACAATCTTTTATTATTCAAATTGGAGCACTACTCCACAGATGCCTTTTAGAAGAAGCACCTGTAATTCAGTCTTTCTTCATTCAATATAGTATCTTCGCTGAGGCAGGGGTGGGATCTACAACTACTGTCCACCTCCCTGCCAACGCCACCGGCTGAAGGACAGGCTGCGGTGGCGGTGGTGGAGAGGCAGTCCTCTTGGATTTTTAATAGTTCCTCAGCATGCAGCAGCACCTTGAGGAGAGCTCAAGTGGCTCACAAAATTGGCCAGAACAGGTTCAGCTGCTGAGAAGGGCTTGCTTGACCTTGCGGTGTCCTGGACCACACGCTGCCAGTGAACGTGATGAAAAGGAGGGATCGAAGTGAGTTCCCGAAAAACACAACAATCGGGCCTGGGCTCTCCGTTTTGCTATTATCAGCCCTTCACTGTCATTTCGTTCATTTGCTTTCTTATTTCCCTATTTGGGTGTAACTTAGGAAAGGGCTTCATGCCAGTAGTGAATGCTTGTCTAGTGTTGCCTGCAGCCTCGGTACTTTTCACTGCCTTATATGGATTGCTTCCTTGAGTCCTTACAAAACCCCAATAAGTAGGTGACTATTTTCCTCATTTTAACCGGTGTGAACATGCAAGCCAAGAGACTTCCCAGAGGTGACATAGCGAGCATGTGGCGGCCATGGATAGAACCAAAGCATCCTAAATGTGAGGTTATTATTTAAGTGAGGTTATTACCCAGTCTGATGGCTCTGCTTGTCTTCACTGGCCTTGGGGTGTGAGGCTCACAGGGAAGGTGCAGAGGCTGGTGTGGAGGTGGCAGGCCCTCTTTCATTCTTTCAGTTTGTGTGTGCCACCTACTCTTTCTGAGCTGTGATTGGAAATACAGATTTTTCGAAAAATTATTGCAGTGAGCTATGCATTACCATGAATCCCGTCCAAGTACTCCCCCTCACTTCAAGCATGCTTATCCCACTGCCCCTGCTCTCTCAGAAGCAGTGTGGAAGTTCTTTTTCATGAATTGTCTTTACTGGCACTGTCATTGCTACCTCAGTGTCCTGATTTGATTCAGAAGTTTCCTTTTCTTGGTCAGTTTGATTTTGGGGAAGAGTCAGAAGTTCCATGAGACTGGAACTGGTGAACAAGGTGGGTGGGGACCCAGGATTGTGTTTTTATGAACTTGTCTTTCTGCTAGATGGCAATTGGCAGCACCAGGCACTGCATTTGCATCTTATCTTATAAAGACACTCAGGAAAGAAGACTTCCAGAACTGCTTTGGAAAGTGGCAAGAATTATGGGGCAAGTATGGTAAAAGAGAGGAGGGAGATTCCAAGGGATTCAGTGTAGTAAGGTTTAAAAGATGTAGACATTCCCAGTATATTGCGTATGTGGTGCCGCGGGTGTCTATCATTCTGCCAGTGCAACTCTCACTCTCTATCTATCCAGAGTCTCATTGTTTTAGGAACAGCTGGATACTGCTGGATTCTCCTCAAGTGATTGGAGCCTAGTCCTCTGCTGGGCTGTCTGGTATCCAAGGAAGGGCCTGGTGAACTTATGGGATGCTCAGGGTGAACAGATCTCGGAGGAGTATGCGTGGTGGCTGGCCATGGGAGACGATGGCAGTGACTTGGCACAGCACAGGGACAACAGCTGTGGGTCACAAATCCATGGGAAACCATGGAGATTGGGCGGGCCCGGAGGGCTGGGCAGCCAGGAGGAGATGAGCCCAGCCCTGGCCTGAGATTCTGGGACTTGCCCTCAGTTTCCAGGACATCATGCAAAGAACAGAGTGGGCTGTCGCTGTGTTAGTGATGAGGGCACAAGTGGGCTTGTAGAGGAGCTTTGCTGCTGGACAGACTACATCAGGAGGCGGGTACAATATTAAAAAGGAAAACTTAACAAAAGAAGAAGAATCCATTTGTTTCTGGCTTTGATTATTTTTGAAGGGAATAACAATTTCCTTGCAAGGGCTGGAAAATAATTACACATGCACACATACACGTGTGTGTGTGTGTGTGTGTGTGTGCATGTGTGTGTGTATGTGCTTGTGCATAAGCTAGTGTAAGGAACTGGGAGAATATTAGACAGCTTTCCTCTGCCCTACAAACCTTCAGAAATGAGAGCACCAACCAGAACTATGATTTAACAACCATGACTCTGTAAGCGCAGTCAATGAGTACAGAAGATTCAATTATTCTTGAGAGATTTAAAGTTATTCAACTAATTTGGCTGTTTTGTATTTTATTGGTGGCCTAGGGCAAATGACTGCGAACTCTAGAAAGCTCCTGGAAAGGGAGCTAGCTGGTCAGCACCCAGCTCCTGCATTTCTGGTGGCTGTTGGAGGCTGCCCCCTCAGCCCATTGCTTAGAAATCTTGCAAGAATCAGACACTGCCACTGTGAAGAAGAGAAAGACTAGTTATAGTAGTACTTGTCACTTGTCCTTTGTTTTTTCCTCAAGAAGATAACCGCAACACAGAGAGAACCCCACTTTTAATTTGTGGAGGAGCATTGCCACACCTGATGAGCGGCTGTGTCCTGAAGACTTACTGAGTGTGACTTTTAGTTCCAATTTTTGGTGACTCGCTATCTTCTAAAATGCTTTTTCTGTTATTTGTAAAATGGAATAATTGATCTCCACCCATGTTATGAAAGTCAATTGCAAAATGCCTGACACACATTTCTAGTTGCTTTTGGAGAAACAAAATATTATCATTGTGTGAACTTGATAGAGCTTAGTGCCTAAGTATGCACTTGTAAGGCACCAGAGTGTGGTAAAGAGACCTGAAATAGACAAACCTAGACTATAATATATGCTGATATAGATTCTCTGGATAATAAAAGTATCTCCCAGAAGGAAATTTCAAAAATCAAGTCCAAAATAAATATTCATATATAACATTTAAATTTTCTTAAATCTTCTTGGCATTTAAAAATCTAAGCCATGGGCTGGGGAGATTGCTTGGCAGTCTGAATACCTGCCTGGCAAGCGCAAGGACCCAGGTTCAATCTGCAGTACCATATGCTGCGCCACCATGCCAGCCACCGAAACAGGGCGTGGTGGCGCACATCTGTCATCCCAGCGCTAGGAAGGCTAAGAAAAGAAGATCACTATGAATCCAACCTGTGTAGTGAGACCCTGTAGCTGATAAATAAATTTAAAAGAAAAATTAAAAAAAATCTAAGTCAATGCTTCCCAAACCTTGTTTGTAATTTATTTTTATTGTTTTAAAATGATATATTCTACAGGAAATAAAAGGTAACTAGTGGATAGTGTATTTGGTGGTCAAATAAGTTAAGGAAATGCTAGCTTGAAAAAGTAAAATAAAATGATTCTCTTTTTGGACATTATGCTCCTTTAAAGGAAATAGTTCACAGCATTTCTAAGCTTCTTTATCCAGGGAATACAATTTGGAAAATGTTATGAATTCAAGTGAATTTATATTTAAAATGACTGCTCAGTTTTTGTTTGCTTAAGTGCCCTTGGTAACTAGTAATACTGAGATTAAATTATTTTGCTATTTTTGTGCTCTTTTCAAAGTAAGAGTGTTTAAAATAATACTTTTGTTGTAGCTCAAAAATCAAATGACAACGAGGCAAGTCCAAAAGTTAAAAGAAGCGCTTTATTTTAGCTGGTACCCAGCGGCGGTCTCCATGCAAGGTGCAAAGAGATGCGCCGAGCATTGACAAGGGGTTAGTATTTAAGCTTGAAAACCACAAAAACAGGGAAGGGGTGGAGAGGAAGAAGTGGCAGGTCATTAGTTCATTAGGTGGTCCTTATTGGGTGGGGTGCTGGAATCAGCAATCATGGGGTACAGCGAGTCATTAGTTTATGGGGTGGTTCTGTTGGGTGGAGGTGCTGAACCGGCAGTCATGAGTACATCGAGTGGGCGCATTGGGCGGGGGTGCTGAAATCACGCAGAGTTCTGCAGGACAAGATAAGGTTTGGGGAACAGATATCCTAAGACTTGAGTCACAGGGGTGAGGAATTGGAGGAATTGGGAAATTGGAGGAGGAATTGGGGGGGTTGGCGCATGCATAACAGGAACTCAGCGAGGTTAGAAGGGCAACAAAATGGAGTCAATTTTAACGGGGTATAACAACTTTAATATCCTTTCTGGGGAATTTTGCAACATGCATATTACATAAATATGTAACTGACCATATAATACACAGTTCTGTTCTTATGTACAGGGATATTTTCTTGATACACAGACGAGCATTTATAGGCTTACATGAATGGAGTGTAATCCTTCTTCTGAGTTATTTTTTGGGCCTTCCATCTGCCCAAGTCTAAATTCACCCTTCTTTTGCTCTGCCCTTATAAACTGAAATGAGAGATAGATGACTTTAGGAGAAATAGCAAGATAAGTATTATTAATGATGCCTCATAAATCTTTCAGTTTATCAAGATTTCTTACCTATAATGTGTTTAACAAATCACTTCAGAGCCCGTGAAATTAAAAGAAAATCCTGTGAAAAGCCATGATATTGCAGTTATTTTTTATAAAAAAATTCCAATGAATATTAGGGTCCTAAGATATCCTGTCGGAGGTGTCCTCTCTGCCAGGCACTGCCGCACTTGAGGCTGGAGGGAATGTCTGGACTTGGCTGCTAGAGACCCGCGCGTCGGGGACTAGAGCAATAGCGCCGTCCGTTGGACCTCACAGCGGCTCAGCCCCCATCGGATTCCGAGCAGAAATGTTGACTCTGCTGGTGGTTTTTTAACTATGCGAGAATTTGGAAATGTATATATTGGCCAGATATTTTCACGTGGACGTTATAGATCAGGGCTGGGAGTGGGGCTCTCTGGCAAAGCACTTGCCTAGAACATGCGAGGCCCTGGGCTTGGTTCGTAGCGCTATAAAAAGTCTTCTTCTTTCTATTTTACATATCATGAAGAGCACAAACAGCTTACTCAAGAATCTCCAGATGCTAGTGACAGGCAGCCATGAAAGATATCTAAATCCCAAACCAGTAATAAAAACCATTTCAGTTTAGAAGCATGATTGGTTTCCATCATATTCTTTTGGGGATATTTGGCATTTGGCCTTCATAGTAGGTAGTATGTTTGAAGAGAAATCATTGAATATTTATCTCCTCTGGATAAATAGCCCAACATGTTTCCAGAAATATGTTTGTTTGGTTGTGGGCTCTTCCTGGGGTGAAGGACAGAGGCTCTTCTACAGACTGTTTGTCATCGAATGCCTGGAAACAAAGAGACAGAAGCATGAAATGGACTGAGAGAAAATGTTCTCCCCAGGACTGCAGGCTGCCTCTGGGAGTCACTCGTCCAAGCGTCTCCACCGTCTCCATTGCTGTATCTTCCTGGCACTTGTCACAAAACTCCAGAGGAAAATGTTTTCTTGTCACTTCCTTCCCCAGGAGAAATTTGAAACGTTGATCACTTTCCCATTACAGGAGCAGTGCTCATTGAAAGGAAGCACTTTCTCATCCTACTCAAAACAATCCCTAAGCAACCCAGGAGACTAAAGCGACCCACTCATCCGATGGAACTGTGTGTGGTCCCTGATGCCCTGAGATGAAGCAATGGAAAGACAGAATGACAGGACCCTCCCATCAGCAGCAGGTAACTGGGGCTAGGGCCATCCATACAGCAGTGGTACCCTGGGCCTCTAGCAAAGAAAACAAAAGAGCACTTGTTTTCCTTTTTCTTTTTTTGGAGACAGGTTCTTACTTTGTGGTTCTGGCTGGCTTTGAACTCCCTGTGTAGCCCAGGCTGGCCTTGAGTGTGTGGCGGTCCTCCTGCCCCAGCCTCCTGAGTGCTGGGAGTACAGGTGTGTGCCGCTACAATATTAGGGCGGTGGCACTTCAGACTCCAGCCTCCAGGGGTCGTAGCTGTGTACATCAGCCTTGAGCTAAATGCACACTCAATTGAAGATGCCTCCAAAGTTAGTATTTAAAGCAAACGCAAGAACAGGATCTGCCACCCTGTGTCTGTGTCTGTCTTTGTCAGTATTGCATTATGTAATCATTTACTAACTGCACTGAGGCCAAATAATCAGAAGATAATAACAAGAATCAACTTTTGCTGAAAACTTATCATTAGCCAGATACTACAAGTTCTGTCTTTACATGTATTATCTCACACAACCTTCACAGGAATGGAGTTTCTATTGTCACTTCCATTTTGTAGATAAAGAGACCGAGGCACAGAGAAATAGTGTGCTTAAGGCCACACAGCTAGTAGATGAATGGTAGGCATGATTTTTCCAAAGGCAGTTAGTCCAGCTTGAGAATCTACGTTTGTAGTGTTTTTCAAAATGAGTTTTAGTTACATACTAGCTTCACACAAGGAAGAGTTTTGCTTGGCACTGAGGACACATACATACTCTAACTCTGATGCTTCACGTCTCAGTACCAAACTCAATCACTTCTTTATGTTGGTTGCCTTTAGGTTGCTTGAACACAATACCTGACATGTGCAACGGAAAGGGGAAAGGGTTGGCTTTGACCTAAAGCTTTGGAGTTTTTATCACAGGACTGGCTGGTTCTAAGGAGGAAGCATCATGGGAGAAGGGTCGGATAGCCCTCACCTCAAGGCAGACAGGAAGCAGAGGGTAGAGGAGGAAGCTGGAGAGCAGGAAGGGGCTTGGGCCAGGCTGTCTCTTCAGATGCACGCCCCAGGGACCTATCCATCTCCAGAGAGGCCCTCCTCCTAATAGTACATTCCGCTCTAAACTCATCAATGGGTTAATCAACTGCGAAGTTTACTAGTCCTCCAATTGAGTTCTCCCAACAGGCCCCATCTCTGAATGCATGAGCCTTTTGGGTGCATCGTTGATCCAAAGCGTGGTGCCCTCCCACACTAGCTTCCTTACCACTGATAACAAAAAACATGAGTGGAGCGAGCCTGGCAAGGGCAGGACAGTGGTAGGTGTGGGAAAGCCCAGAGATTCTCCCCGGAACTCACCTTCTAGCATGCTACCATTCAGGGGGAAATATGGCCTGGACACTTGAAAGATAAAGATCCTTCCAGAAAGTCTGCACTATGTGCTGTTGAGGAAAGAATATAGACAATAAGGGTTTTCTATCAGTTGCAGTATTTTAAAAAGTGGTAAAAATACCTGGAATGGAGACTCATGAGAAGGCGCACCCGCAACCCCTGGAGCGTCCCTTCCTCAAGCATCATGACAATGTCTCAGTCACTCTGGAGAAACCTGGTGCCCATTTTGGTGCTTGCCTGTGCTGGAACAAGGATCAAATCCTTGCTGTGTTATTTATACCACACTCACTCTTGGTGAATCAGCCACCTTGCCTGCATTATGCTCTAACCACTTTCCTCAGCTTGCTGTGTTAGCTTTGAAAGGTAACCAGGTTCTAGCAGAGCTCTTAGCTCTTGGCTTTTCCTAAGTGTTCAGTACAAGTCCAGGAGTTTGAGAAGTGGACAGAAGAGCTGGCTGGCTCCGTTGGCTTTATGTAGCAATCCTGTGGGCATTTGGAGAGGCACACGCTATTTAGGAATTTATTCCATGCTATAATGTGGTTTAATGGCGTGTGATCTCTCCAGTGACAAACTTCTCTACCGGGAGCCCTGTGGGTGCAGCTGTGAATTCAGTTGGGTGTCAGGGCCCCCAGAGATGTAAGCTGCTGGAATGAACCCAGATTTCAACTCAAAACAAGCTGTCATCAGGCATCTGCTGGTTCTTCTCACTTCTGCAGACTGAGCAAAGCATTGTCCTGAAAAGTTGGCCCATGAAAAATTCCTGATTATTCCCAACTGGTTTTTAATTTGTATATGCAACTGAAATCAGGAACACTTCATGTTCTCTTACACTTGATTCTCCTTGGTTCCTGGGGACCTGGTTTTCTTTTTCTCACACTGCTGCAGCACCCACACCCACCTGCCTTTGTTGTCTGGCTCTTTTTTCACAGATGTTCCTGGGAGCAAACTGCCAGGATGAGTGACCCCCAAACAGACTCATCACAGTGTTCACTTTCCTGCCGCTGAGTGGGAAGGTGGAGGAGGAGGGTGCTTTCTCTTTGTGTGGGTGGGAACTCACAGGAAGGTCATTTTAACCTTCAACCTTCCACCATAGCCATGGTCAAGTCCACCACAATTCTATAGCAATCTCTCCTGGTACAATCCTGATATGAAGCAGCTCAAAGGGTCTTGACATTTATGGTTCTGTTGAGGCCTATAGCTGATCTCTAACCTTCCCACTCTGTGCCTGGCAGGCTTTCCCCCTTTCCTGCCTCCTCTGTCGTCTGGCTGACAAAGAAGAGATAAAGAGAACCTTGGTTCATTTTCTGGTGCTATAACTGTAGAGTCAAGACTGTGTACTTCATGAAGAAAAAGTTAATTTTGGCTCCCAGTTCTGAATGCTGCAAAGACTGGGTGGCTATATCTCAGGAGAGCTTTGTGCCACATTCTAGCATGACGCAGAAGTGGAAGGGAGAAAAGAGAGGTAACTCTTACTGTAGCTAGACATCCTCAAAGGAAAGGCACTGATCCATCTAGGAGAGCTTGGCCTGAGGACCCCAGGCCTGCCACTAGGCCCTGCCTCCCAACACCGCCTCCTGGGCACCACACCCAGTATGAGTTTCAGTGAGATCAGAGTCCATTCAAACCACAGTAAGGGAAGGGAGGACTAAGTCAGTTGTGAGTCTTGCTGGATAATGTCTAAGCATTTCAGGTTCTGTCTTCTGGGAGCAACTGTGGCACAATGCTCAGTTAGGGCCCAGGAGTCTGAGGAATGGAAGCGTGAGTTCTTTTCCCTTCTTAGCAGTGTCTCTGTGCCTCAGTTTCCTTAGATGCAAAATGGGGGAAATAACCTGTAAAACTTGCTTAAGCAGTGCATGAGATTGGCAAATAAAGAGCTCAGGAAAGTGACTGGCACATACAAGGCACTAATTTTATCATCTGATGACAGTTTTGCCTCAAGACAACTAGGAACTATTACAGAAGACCCAAAGCTATTATGGGCTACTGGACTCTTTTAGAATATTTTGCTGAGTTTACACACCTATAATATTCAATAACGGAACTTAAAAAAATTGGGATATAACTATGAATGTCCATTTTGTATCTGTGTATTCAAAGTGGTTGGGATAGATATATAGTTGCATTCTCTTAATGAATAGAATGATTTGTTCTAATGGTGTTTGTAAGTAGGATCACAAGTCTGCATCTTGTACAGCAATTAACCACTAAGAAGAATATATGCAGTGTATTATTTGTTGAAACTGTACTTTCGATTTGATTTGAAACTGTCTCATTGCTATATGTTTATCAATAAAACTTTGAAAAGAAAAAAAAAAGACAACTAGGAAGTTGGAGCTGGGCCACAGAAGTCACCTCGCTCACCTAGGAGGGCTTGAGCAGGTGCCTAGACATGCAGGAGAAGGTAAATTGCTTCTGGTATCTCACTCCCTTTGGCCTCAGTTGGTCTCTGTCGTTGGCCTAGACCTCCATCTTCTGTCCATTCATCTACACACACACACACACACACACACACACACACACACACACACACCCCTATCCTCACCAAAGGGCCTGGCTCACCTTCAGGAAGTGATGGGATACTAGAAGGGACTGATAACCTCTGAATATTGCCACAGGCAGCAGCCTATTCTGACAGAAGTCTGGAAACACTAAAAAGTAAAAAGGCCTTTCAATGGCATTTATTTATTTATTTACTTATTTATTTATTATTTGAGACAGGGTTTCATTGTGCAGCTCAGACTGGCTCTGAGCTCATTTTGTAGCCCAGGTGGCCTCCAACTCACAACAATCCTTCTGTCTTAGCCTTCCATATGCTAGGATTACGGGTGTGTGGTACTACACTCGGCTTCAATGACATTTTAAAGAGAAACCTGTTTTAAGTCTGCAAATTATAGCCTCCAGGAGGGTACATATGGAGTCTTGGGCCCTGGGGCTACCATATTTGTGGAGTGGGCAGTGAGTTTTGTGTGGATCGAAAGCACCCTGACCTGTGTCTGCACCCTTCTCATTGATGGGCCAGAACATAGGCACAGGAGTGCGATTGGTTTTGCTGCCCTCACCTTACCTGGCTTTTTTTAAAATTTTTTTTATTTTTAATACTTTTATTGAGAAACAAACAGCAAGAGACAGTTTCAAAGCCAATTAGTAGGACAGTTTCAATAATTAATATACTGCATATTGCATATTGTTGTCTTCTTTTTTATTTTTTTGCCATAGCTTTATTGATAAACAAATAGCAATGAGACAGTTTCAAATCAAATCACTAGGACAGTTTCAATAATTAACACCCTGCATACATTCTTCTTAGTGGTTAATTGCTGTACAAGATGCGGACTTGATATCTTATTTACAAACACCATTAGAACAAATCATTCTATTCATTAACGGAATGTAACTATATATCTATCCCAACCACTTTGAATACACAGATACAAAATGGACATTCATCTGTATCCCCTTTTTTGTTAAGTTCCGTTGTTGAATATTATAGGTGTGTAAACTCAGCAAAATATTCTAAAAGAGTCCAGTAGCCCATAATAGTATTGGGTCTTCTGCTTAACTG
>NW_004524651.1:4392056-4404404 GCF_000260255.1 Octodon degus
TACAACTTAGGCTGTTATGCTTAACCTCACTATCTGTCTGCATATCAAACATCTTAGGCATAATATGGAACAGGTATTTTTCATCACGTATTGATATGTTGAACTTTAAGTCCCTACAGAATATGATAAAAACATTTAAAAATTAGAATATATTTTAAAAATAGCCATAAACAATTATATACTTCTCTGTACTTCTCATGTTTGCACGTAAGTCCAAAAATCTCACCATATACAACGTTGAAGCAGTACAGTCCTACAATAATCCTTTTCCTGTCTCTTGCTTTCTTTCACCACCCCCTTCTTCTTGAACAACCATCTACCTGAGCTCACCTGGCTTTGATGAGGAGGTGGTAGACCTCCATTTCTTCTGCTGCCATTCTAGGCTTCAAATTAACATCAGCTAGAAAGGATGGCTGCCAACAATAAATCAGATAACAAAGTGCTGGCAAGAATACAGAGAAGAAATGAACTGTTTACATTGCTGGTGGGATGTAAACTAGTACGACCACTATGGAGACCAGCATGGACATTCCTCAGAAAACTAAAACTAGAAATTCCATTTGACCCAGTCATTTCCCTTCTAGGTATCTTCTGCAAGAATAAGACATCATATCATAGTGATCTAAGCATATCCATGTTTATAACTGCATAATTCATAATAGCTAAATCTTGGAAGAGGCCTATATGTCCCTCAAAGGATGAATAAAGAAAGTGTGGTGTTCATACACAATGAAGTACTATTTTGCTATCTGGAAGAATAAGTTTGGATCATTTGTAGGAAAATAAATGCATGTTGAAAACATAATGTTAAATGAAACAAGTCAGACACACAAGCTTAAATATCACATGGTTTCTCTTGTATGAGAAATCCAAAATATAAAAAAATTAAAGGCCCAAATAAAAGGGATAATGGAAACAGGGAAATCCTTTGCAGTTGAAAAGGAGACCAAGACACCACTTTCTTGGAGGAGCTGCAGTCATCACAGCGAGGAAGGAAGGGAAAGATGCTTGCGAGAAGCTGCATCTTCTGGTCCTCCCTTTGCTTTGCTGTTTTCTGAAACTACGAACGTCTGCCCTGTGGCATGTGCCAGTTTGCCTTGGAGCCAGCAGACTATGGACTGAAATCTCTACTAAATGATGATAAGGCAGAGCAGCTCTCTGTGCAACCAGGCAGGCGGAACCTGGTGCTGAGTTGCTTGGCATGCAATCCCATGGGAGGCATTTGGTGGCATTGTCCTGGGAGGAGAGGCTGAGGCCTGGTGAGCTGAGGCATACTGCTATGCTCAGTGGGGGCCAGACTGAGGCCCAGATCTATAGGAGAATCCTCGCAGCAAAGAGGTGGCAGGAGGTAACTTAGACAAAATAGTTCACCTGGAAGACTGCAGGACAGAGGACAGTGCCAAGTGGAAACCAATACCACACTCTCAATGAAGAAGGCAAAATTTTGGGACACAATAAAACAAGAATACCTGACACAGAAGAGATGTGTAAAGAACAGACTCTTTACAGAGAGGTTCTGATTCCAGTGATACAGCTACCTAAAATCGACTTTAACAAAAAGTAGTACAGAAATCAAAATAAAGAGTTTCCTCTGAAAAAGAAAATGACAAACTGAAGGAGCAAAATGCAATCTCAGGCTCCAAGCTCACGCAGGACAAATCCAGGAGACACTAGTATAGAACAAATTGTAAGTCACACACCTGAAATTTCTGAAATAATGGCAACAGAAGTAAAGAAACAACTGCCGAAGGATATAGAGGCAATAAAATTAGAAATAATCTTTTACGGTAAAAAAAAGAAATAACTATAATGAAAGAATTACTAAGTGTTTTTAAAGAAAACACTGATAAAAAAATAGAAAATAGAAAAATGATAGAAACCTTGAATGAGCAATATAGGAAAGAAATAGAATTCATGAAGCTAATTCAAAGAGATACACAGGAAATTAGAAACTTCATTAAAAGTTGGCAAAACCGCTTGAATGAAAGATAGACTTTCAGACCTTAAAAACACCATTGCAGCTAATGAAAAGGTAAGAAAAGATCTCTTAAAAACAAGGATGCAGGAAATAACAGTTCAACAGTTGAAAGATGATGCAAAAATTAACAACATAAGACTAATAGGCATCAATGATAAAGAAGGAGGCAACACAAACAACATAAAAGGAATATGGGCAAAAGTAACAGCAGAAAACTTCCCAAACATGGGGACACAATCTGAAGTTCAGTTACTGAGGCATATAGAACTTCAAATAGTATCAACCCAATTAAATCCACATCCAGACATCTAATAATCAAGATCCCAAAAATACAGCACAAGAACAACTTACTGAAGGCTGCCAGAGAAAAGAAACAGATCACATTTAAAGGAAAATACATCAGAATAACAGTGGATTTCTCATCTCAAACCTTCAAATTAAGAAGAGCATGGAGCGAAGTATTTCAAGTCTTACAAAAAAAAAAAAAAATTCCAACCCAGACTGAAATACCCTACAAAACTCTCTTTCAAGTTTAATGGAGAAGTAAAATGTTCCATGACAAAGAACAATTAAAGAAATTCAGGACAATCAAACCAACCCCTCCCAGAATATTAAAAGACACTCTACAAAGAAATCAAAATGATCATAACTCCAAGAACAAAAACAGAAAGAACCCACAGAACAAGGCTAACAAACACAGGGGAAAAATAACATGACAAACAGCAGGAAAATAACATGACAAACGAAAACCAATATATATATCAATTATAACCATCAATATAAAAGGAGTGGAATCACTTCACCAATTAAAAGAAATAGACTAGCAGAGTGGATCAGGAAACAAAATCCAACAATATGCCATATGCAAGAAACATATTTAACCTATAAGATATTCATAGGCTAAAAGTCAAAGGATGGAAAACAATACTACATACTCCAGGACCTCAGAAGAAATCAGGGGTAGCCCTCCTGTTTACAGACAATCTGAACTTCAAACCAAGGATGATCAAACAAGATAAAGAAGGTCACTACAACCTGTTTGGGGGAAAAATTGAGAGGAAGAAATAACATTTATAAATATGTATGCACCAAATATGGAGGCACCCAAGTATACAAGACAAAATTTAATGGACATGAAAAATCTAATAACCAATAAAACAATCTTATAATGCATAATACTTGACTCCAGAAGGCAAGTATTATACTGATACCCAAATTGGAGAAAAACTCAACCAAAAAAGAGAATTACAGGCCAATCTCCCTCATGGACATGGATGCAAAAATCCTCAATAAGATACTAGCAAATAGAATATAACAAATCATCAGGAAGATTGTACATCATGACTAGGTAGGATTCATCTCAGAGATGCAAGAGTGGTTCAACATGTGCAAATCTATAAATGTAATACACTGTATCAATATAGACAAAACCAAAACCACATGATCATGTCAGTCGATGCAAAAAAGGCTTTTGATGAAGTCCAACACTCATTCATGATCAAAGCCCTACAGAAAACTGGAAAAAATGGCCTATACATCAATCTGATGAAAGCCATTTGTGACAATCCAACAGCCAATATAATTCTAAATGGGGAAAAAACTGAAATCTTTTACTCTAAAATTAGGTACAACACAAAGATGTCCACTATCATCACTCTTGTTCAATATGGTTTTGGCATCATTAGCTAGAACCATTAGACAAGAGAGAGAAATAAAAGGAATAAGAATAGGTAAGGAAGAAGTTAAACTATCATTATTCACAGACTACATGACACTCTATTTGGAAGACTTATAAACCTCCACTAAGAAACTTCTAGAAGTAATAAACAAATTCAGTAGCACAGCAGGATACAAAGCCCACACCCAAAAGTCAATAGCACTGCTCTTCACGGATAACAAACTCAATGAGATAGAAATTAGAGAAACAACACCCTTTATAATAGCTTCCAAAAAATGAAATACTTAGGAATTAATCTAACAAAGGAAGTAAAAGATCTATACAATGAAAAATACAATACCCTGAAAGAAGCGATCAAAGAGTATTTCAGAATATGGAAAGATATTTCTTGCTCTTGGATAGGAAGAACTGACATTGTGAAAATGGCCATACTCTCAAAATTATTTATTAATTTGTTTATTTATTTATGTATTTTATATAGAGTCTCACTATGCAGCTCAGACTTCTCGTGGTCCTCCTGTTTTGAGGCTTCCCAGGGTTGGAATTATAAGAATGTGCCACGACACCCCGACTCCACCACACCTGGAATGTGCCACTACACCACACCTGGCTTAGTGCATTGTAGGGTGGGGCCAATGAGACATGTGGTGCTGTGGATCACACCCCAGTCCCTGTACTTGCCTAAGTAGGCACATAGTCCACTGAGTTATCTCGCCAGACCTTTTCAAAATTGTAATATAGATTTAATGTAATCCCTGTCAAAATACCATTGATATACCTCTCAGATCTATAGAAAATATTCCCAAAATTTATTTGGAACCAAAATAGGTCTACAATAGCCAAAGCATTCCTGGACAACAAAGGCAAGTCAGGGGGCATTACAATCTCAAAATTATACTAAAAATTTGCTGTGATAAAATCAGCTTGGTACTGGCAATAAAACAGATCCAAGGATCAGTGGAACAGATTAGAAGATGAAGATAGAACTACAAACACACTCAGCCACCTTACTTTTGACAAAGGGCCCAAACATGTTCACTGGAAGAAAAATGGCCTCTTTAATGAATGGTGCTTGAAAACCTGGCTCTCCGCATGCCAAAAACCAAAACTAGACTCAGGTCTATCACATGCACTAAACTAAGGTCAAAATGGATTAAAAATCTAAGTATTAAAACAGAAACACTAAATGCCCTAGAAGAGAAGTAGGTGGAACTCTTGAAGACAGGGATAGACAGAGAGTTCATGAACAAAAATGAAACTTCACAGGAAATACTGCAAAAAATCAACAACTGGGCTCTCATCTTTTTGAGAAGTTTCTGCATGTCAAAAGAAATCACCAACAAAGTGAAAAGACAACCCACAAATTGGGAAAAAATCTTCACCAACAATCACTCAGACAAAGGACTTCTATGTAGAATATATGAAGAACTGAAAAAAATCTGGACCCCAATATATAAAAAGCCAATCCAAAAATGAATGGCTGAGATGAATACACACTTCTTAGAGGAAGAAATACAAATGGCAAATAAATACATGAAAAAATGTTCCACAGAAGTGGTCATTCGAGAAATGCAAATTAAAACAACATGGAGATAGCATCTCACCCCAGAAAGAATGGCTGTCAAAAGAAATCAACTAATAACAAATACTGGAGAAGCTGTGGGGAAAAAGGAACCCTTCTCTATTGTTGGTGGGAATGTACACTGGGACAGCCACTATGGAGATCAGTGAGAGGAATCCTAAAATAACTAGGATTAGAGGTCCCATTTAACCCTGCGATTTCCCTTCTGGGTATCTTTCCCAAAGAACCAAAAACTTCATACCATGGTGATATGTGTACACCCATGTTTATAGCAGCACAATTTGTCATAGCCAAGTCTTGGAAACAACCCAAATGTCCATCACCTGAGGAGTGCATGGAAAAGATGTGGTATGTTTATATAGTCGACTATTACTCAGGTATAAAAATACAAACTTAACACCTTTATAGATAAGTGGCTGCAACTACAGACTATACTCATAAGTGAAATAAATCAGACCACATGTGTAAATATCATATTGTGTCAGTAGTGCAAGACCCTGAAAGAATAAATAAAACCTGAAAGGTATAATAGATATAGTAGAATGGAAAGAAACAGAATTTAAGGATTAAACAATGAAGAGGAGGGAAAGGTGAAAAGATAGGGGAAAAAAGGAAGAGGGAAATAACATGCAAGTACATATATAGGATGGCTGAGATGATTGTACTAATAATTTCCATCAGTGTTTTGAAAATGATAGTTAATGTTTAGAATTTTCACTTTGGCTAACTCTGTATGCTGATTTCTGCAATCTAAGCAACTACATTGAGGACAGCAATATGTAAAGAAAAACCATGGTTGAATACCTCTCATCTTGGTCTTCCAAATGTGTACCAGTTATAATGTCTTATCAATTATTATTATTCTCTTTAAAATAATTTTTTTTGTATTTTAGGGAAGGGTCTACAGGGTGTTCAGGGTCTCCCTACTAGATCAGACTCGTAGTGATCCGTGGGCTTAAAGCTTCCCAAGAGCTGGGATTACAGGTGCGCACCACCACGCCCGGTCTCCATTGCTGTCTCAGTGCACCTCGGGGGCAGGGCCAGCATGGCAGGCCCAGGGGTTGAAGCTCCAGCTCCTATGTCTGCTTGCAGGTGCTTTAATCTGCTGAGCTATTTGGCCAGCCCTAAAATAAATTTTTTAAAAAAGAACAGAAGACAAGAAAAAATTAAGGTTTATTGAAAGCATGTATTAATATTCAATTATTTGTCCAATCTTGCATAACTGTATCTGTTAATCTGTGCAATGGATTTGATGATCAAAATACAAAATATAACAACCATTGTTAATTTTCTATTATTGTTTTGAAGATCTGTAACATATGTAGTGTATGTTACCCTGTTTCTGTCTTTATATCTGCTATTTGTCTTTGCTTTTGTTTTTACTCTTCAAAATAAAATAAAATATATTTTTAAAAAAGAAAAATGGACCAAGAGATGAAGGAAGGAGGGAAAGAAGGAGGAGGGGATGTAAAAAGATGTGGTATTTATATATACCAATTTTCCACCTATGTGTACATATGTGCATAAGTACTGAAAATATGTATTCATTAAAAAGAAATACATTATACCTCCAAAGAGACAAACAAGTTAGCACTAGTCAGAGAGACCTTGCTAGGGTGGCAGTCTGATTCAGGTTAGCATCATGGGGTCTTGGTTTGGTTCCAGCACGTGTTAGTTGAAAGACCACGCTGAAAACAGCTTTGTCAAATATATAAATATTAGAGTCCCTTTCCACATGGAAATAATGTCACGCAATATTTTTGTCTCTATGTCTGACCTGTTTTACTTAGGATACTATCCTTCGGGTTTATCCAGGTTGTGACAAGGGGTCACATCTCCTTAAAGGCAGAAGAATAGTCCATTCTTTGTATGTGTGATGTCATTAAAATATATAGTGAATATTTAAGTTTAAAAAACTTACTACATTTGAATGGTTGTGGTGGGGCACGCATGTACCCCAGGAGCATTCAGGAGGCTGAGGCAAAAGGAACCTGGCAAGTTTGATGCCAGCTTGAGCTACAGAATGAGTTCAGGGACAGACTGAACTGAACTACAAAGCAAAACTCTGTCTCATAAAAAACAAAAAACAAAAACAAAAACAAAAAAAACAAAACAAGGGCCAGCGATATAGCTTGGTGACACAACACCTGCTGGGCAAGTGCAAGGCCTTGGGTTTGATTCCCAGTACCCCCCAAAAGACAAAAAAATTACACTAAATGATGCATTGTCATTAATTTACTTCAAAATCCTCCCCCTTGCTTTGCACACACGTGTCCCATTATTCTTGCCACTTTCTGAAGCAACTCTGCAAGTCTTTTGAGAGGGTCTTTCGTGATAAAGCACACAGTGACTGTTGATGCTGAGTGCCATCCCACAGAAGGCAGCTCCAAGAACCATCAGTGTGCCCTCATAGCCCATGCCCTGGGCACTGGGCCTGGCACTGTGTGATTTCTGGTTCTCCCTGAAAATAAAACTGACCCTGAAAGACAAGCATGTTGAATCAGTCCAGCACAAAGAGGCAGCCACAATCTCAGGGGCAGCAGTTGTGAGCAGGACTTCCAGAATTGCTTCAGAGTGGCAAGAATGGTGGGACACGTTTTTGAAGTGAGGGAGGACATTTGAAGGGGATAAATAGAAATTTTGTTACTGCAATAAGTAAAAATTGAAATGTTCACTATAGCTTTCTATCATACCTCATACGTATACCATTTTACAATTCATTTATTCAGTGATGGTAGACACATATTATTTCCTTATCTTGGCTGTTGTGAATAAATCCTTCAGGGAACAGGGGAGCGCAGGTATCTATGCTGTGAGGATTTCATTTTTATGGGGTGGGGATTTAATTTCCTTTTTGCCTATAGTCAGCAGAAGGCTGCTGGGTCACAGTGGTTTTGTTTTTCTTTTCTTTAGGAACTTCCTTATGGTTTTCCATAATGATTGTACCTATCGACATTCCTGCCAGAGAGGCCCTGGGCTTCCTGCGTCTGCACAACCTTGCCAACCTGTCAGTGTTCGTCTGCTGATGTGTTTTCTCCTTCTCACTCCTCATGCGCCACACGCTCTTGGTTTTCCTCCTACACTATGCCTGCTCCGTCCCAGTCTCCTCTCTGCTGTGGCAATGCTGAGCCTTTGCTTTCCCTCCCACACTTTTCCAGGGCTACCTCAGCTGTCCCTGAGATTGGGCTAACAGCTTGTGTGTGCCCGTGACTCTCTTTCTAGTTCCAGCTTCCTTTGTGTGATCTAGAGGTCGATTTATAAAAAATATTCTGTATGTATCCACTCTGGTGGTGCCAGACATTTTAATCAGAAGTGTCCAAAATTCAGCTCTTAATCTTTTCCCACTACACGTTTCTCTCCTGTGTCTGCCTTATTTCCACTGAGTAGACAGCACCACTGTTTACCCTACCTGTTGACCTTCCAGCTTACCAATTCTACTTCTAAAATATGAATTAACTTGGTTCCACATCTTATCAAAAGCTAGCAACATCTGTTATTGTGGTAATACCTTCTTGTTTCTCCACATCTACTTTTATATTTCTCTGATACATTGAACACACCGTAGTCAATGTAAATTACAATCAAGTCATTGTTTCCCATTGCTTGTAGGATAAAAATACCAAATAATACACAGCCAATGAGGCCACATCTGATCTGGTTCTTGCTAACTCTTGTAGTCTCCTCTTCGCTTATGATAGCCCAGCTGCTGAGGGCTTCCTCCAGTCTTGAGCAAGCTGTGCACGTTCTCCTGCTTTAAGACTTGCCATGTGCTGTTGCTTCTGCCTGGCACCCTGTCCCAGAACTCTCACCCGACTAATTCCTACAGATACCTCAGGTCTCAGGAATGCGGTTCCCACAGCACAAACACCCGCTAAGCATCCTCTGCTTTCTATCCCACTTGGCTTTGTTTCTAAATACTCTCACTGTTCTTAATTCTGTCTTAGCAAACAGGAACTCACCTGACAAAGGTGAGATCAGGAGGACCTAGAAGGTTATTTCTATCATCTGCGTGTATTTGGTTCAACAAACATTTACGAGTCAACAGCTATGTGCTGGGCTTTCATAGATCTTTTCTTGTTGACTTCTTAGGCGAATTTCTTAACATGAATTTTATTATTCCTACTTTATCGGTGAGTAAAATGAGGCCTGGGCATTAAATAGTTCTAAATCACAGAGATAAAACTGCTTTCTTTTTTGTTCTGGTGTGGTATTTGCATTTTTAAGATCATGAATTCTTCATTATTTAAAAATGAACACAGCCAAATGTTGACTTATGTGAGGTACTTTTCTTTTTGGAGGACTTAAACACACATTTTAAGGGATTCTGTTTTTTGAAGAGTCAGATGCTAGTGGCCCAAAGATCTTGAACATTTTACAGACCATTTTGGAGGGGAAAAGAGCAGCAAGTCAGGCGGAAACATAGTCCCGCCCTTCTAGACAGACATCTGTTCAAATATAAATTTCCTGTTTATTGAGGCTTCTGCTCTATTGAAGAAAAGGTCTCAATACAGCTGAACAAGTCAATCATTATAAACCTTGTTAGTGTGACAGCCCCCTGTGTATTGTTCAACTGGAAATGAAACACAAATATGCCAAACCCCTGCAGTATCCGCTTCATGGGGCATAAATCCGCCGTGCATCATGTCATTTGAAATTTGATGGCAATCTACCAAATGGTGGAAAAGGCTTCATCCTCAGAGGACTATGCAAACGAGGCCAGCTCTGAACAATGAGGTGAGGGACACAGCCTGTCCTTTGCTCCCCTCCCCCCAGGTCCTTCCCAGAAAGCATTCCCTAGGGTCATCTCTTAGTGGCAAATGGTGAATTATCCAAATACAAACGACCAATGTTTGGTTGCACATGCAGATCTGGCTTCAGATCTGTGCTAAATAGGATTGAATCATTCTTCCTGCTCGCTGCTCCAAGCTGAGTTATTACTGCTTGGAGCGAAACCTCCTCAGACCCTTATTAGGCTGTTTTAATTGCTTTCCTTGGCTTGCTTTCTCTTCTAATCTAGCCTCAGAGGTGAGGGATGATCTGCTCTTAGTTATGCTAAGACGAAGATCCTCATGTCACCCTTCGCTCCTCCTCTTCCCAGTTTATCACACATCCCTGCTATAGAAAAGCTTGTTTTTTCATTTGGGAAGATCTGAGGCAGCCAGTATTCTGCCAAGAAGGGATCTGGACTGTGGTTAAATCATTTTGCCTCTGATCATATTTTCTTGGTTTGAGTTTTCATGCACAGAGCTTTATTTAGTCAGCTCTCCTGGGAAGATTTATTCAGAAATCGTTAGAAACAGAGTGGGCAGTCTGGAGGGATGGGCCCCTTCCAGTTGCTGGTCTCAGGTGGACAGAAATAATACAAAACCAGCAGTCAGCTATTGGAAGGAGCTCTGTGGGGGGCGGCCCAGCCTTGTCAGGCATTGAGAGGTTGAGACAGCAGATAGGGGTCCTTTAGGTCTACATGGGAAGGGGGAGCTGTCTGTAAAGTCTTGTCGGATTGAGTGCTCTGGGGATAGGAGCAGGCCCGTCTCACAGAGCAGCAGAAGACTGGGCAATGAGACAGGAGTTAGAAATGTAGCTGGAGGGTGGAGATCCACTCGCAATAACGCCATCACCTTCCAGATTCTTCTAAAAGGATTTAAGAGGAGCTCCGAGATTCTTAAATGCTGAGTGTGTCTGCCAAGCATGTCTATGGCTTTGCTAAAAACACTGAATGATCTTTTCTCTCTTGTCAGATACAACCTCCCTTTTAGCACTAAACATAGTGGTGCTCGGTGCATGAACTTAGTTCTTTCCACGATTCTGGTCGCGATCTGACCTGGATGTAAACAAAATCAAATGGTGAGGTTCAATGTTGGCCTTCTGCGGAAGCCTGATTTGGTTCTCACCCAATCTGGTCTGCAACCAGAATTTTGAAAAGAATTAAGTTTGTGAACTGAGGCACCACTGTTTCTCTTTTTTGAGCAAAGGAGACTTTATTAAATGTTATAATACAGTTTATTCCTATTCTTCTTTAAGACTACATCTCTGTAACCTGTGAAGAGATAAAAAAATGGAAAAACATATGCCACACAACATAATATTTAAAAACATATTGTTGTGATGAGCTCTTGAAATATCCAGGGAATGAAAAACAACAGTGAATCATGTCAGGTTAGGTGTACCTTGTGAGTTAAAAACAGCAGCTTCTGGCTCTTGATGAAGGGAAAAATAGGCTGTTTTTGGAAGGCAAGTGGTTGTTGTCTTGAAGAACATTTGGTTTTGCAAGAAAGCTGTTGATTTCTCAGGAAAGGCAACTTATTCTCTGATTTTAGAAGAAGGCAATAGGTCAAAAATATTTTATATGACTCAGGAATAGGTTAATCTCTGAAGACTTGAAAACGAGTATTTTATAGGAACATACACATGCTACATAAGTTTATATGATATCAGACTGTATATAGGTTTAATGATCTTTTTGTTGTTTCTGGGGCCAGAAAATGCATTGGTTCAAGTTTTGTTTGGTTTTCATAGAGGAGGAAAAGAACAAAATTTTAAGCTGTTTGTTTTGATAATGAAACAGTAATTGTAATCATTAATATAAACTTGTTACTTCTGGTGTTATTCTATTAAAAGTCTTCCTGATCAGTAACATACAATGTGATTTTTCTTCCAAATGTTCTTTTTTTTTTTTGTATTTTAGGGAAAGATCTACAGGGTGTTCAGGGTCTCACTACTAGATCGGACTTGTAGTAATCCACCTGTTTACAGCCTCCCAAGAGCTGGGATTATAGGTGTGTACCACCATGTCAGTCTCAATTGCCATCTCAGTGCACCCGGGGAGTGGGACCGGCACCACAGGCCCTGGGATTAAACCCCTGCCCCCTGAACCTGCTTATAGGCACTTTAATCTGCTGAGCTATTTGGCGGGCCCTTCAAATGTTCTACAACACTGGTGTGGGATAGTTAGGCAGTAGTCACTGTTCTACAAATAGAAGATGCAAAAGAAGGAAAAGAAGATATAATTTTTGCCTTTCTGCTTCAAGGTTGTATATGGTGAGATTTTTGGACTTATGTGTAAACATAAGAAGTATATAATTCTTTATGCCTATTTTTAAAATATATTCT
>NW_004524651.1:4404504-4405046 GCF_000260255.1 Octodon degus
AGACTCCTTAGAAAAGTTGGACTGGAAATCCCATTTAAACCAGCTATTCCTCTACTGGGAATTTTCCAGGAGGATCTGAAAACATCATATCATAGGGATATATGTGTGCCTATGTGTTTATAGCAGCACCATTTGTGATAGCCAAATCTTGGAAACAACCAAGATGCCCATCACCTGAAGAATGGTTGAAAAAGATGTGGTATTTTTTACACAATGGAGTATTATTTATCTGTTAAGAATTATAAACTCAAAGCCTTTATATTGAAGTGGATGCCACTTGAACATATACTCGTAAGTGAAATAAACCAGACATATATGTGTGAATATCATATAGTTTCCGTAGTATAAGAACTCAAAAGAAGAAATACAAATAGAACGGTATAATACAAGTAAAAGGGAAGCAGGATCTCGAGGACTAACTAATTAAGAGAGGGAAAGGAGAAGAGTTAGGAAACATGACAATGTCAAGCCATACAGTTATATGTAGAAGATGGGCAAAGCAATGATCCTGAGAATCTCCAGAAGATTTTTGAATCTAGCAG
>NW_004524651.1:4406004-4415747 GCF_000260255.1 Octodon degus
ATAAATAAATAAAAATTAAAAAAAAATAAAAATGTGTTGGTGCTTCAATTATTAAAAAAAAAAGTATAAAAATGTAATATAAGAAGTAAAGCCATGCTGTCATGTTGAGCTGTAGAGGACTCAGGTCAACAATTTTTGACATTGCCAGTCAAGTGGAAGACCCAATACTATTATGGGCTACTGGACTCTTTTAGAATATTTTGCTGAGTTTACACACTTATAATATTCAAATAATGGAACTTAACACAAAAAGGGGATACAGATGAATGTCCATTTTGTATCTGTGTATTCAAAGTGGTTATGATAGATACATAGTTACATTCTCTTAATGAATAGAGGGATTTGTTCTAATGGTGTTTGTGAATAGGATATCATGTCCGTATCTTGTACAGCAATTAACCACTAAGAAGAATGTGTGCAATGTGTTAATTATTGAAACTGTCCTACCGATTTGATTTGAAACTGTCTCATTGCTATCAATAAAATTATATATGTATATATATTAAAAAAGAATATTTGCCTTTGGGGATTGAAGTTGCATCTTAGTTCTAAAGTATATGCTTAGCATGTATAGCTCTGGATTTGGTTCCCAGCATTAAATAACCCAGGCTCAAACCAAAAATAAAAAATGCTGGAAAAGACAATAAACACTTTTTACTTTTTAAAGAATATAAAATAGTTAAAAAAAGCATTAGAAATGATACAAAATTTCATTGAAGTAATAGGAATTCAACAATGGTTGCTGTATTGCATGATGTTATCGTGTTGGTTAGGTTACCAGATGTAAACCTGCAAAATTGGTTAAAAAATCAGAATAAAAGAATAACAAAAAGAAAGAAAAAAGACAATATATACTTGTGAGGGACGTTTAAAGATAAGTCAATTTAGATATGTGCGGTGGATTGACACCTGGCAGTCATCTTGTAATGCCCAGCTGAACTGAATGAGCGTGCTGCTGAGTGTGGAGGGCCCATCTGAGGGCTGTTGCCCACAGCATAAGGAGAACTGGAGAGGAGGAGTTGACAATATTGGTTGTCCAGGAGAAGCTTGTCATGCTGGCTTTGCTCATGTGAACTTGGCTGTTTTCATCATCAGAGGAACTTGGGACCTTGCTGTCACTGGGGATGCCTGTGGCACTTCTCAGGGGAGCTCTGGTCCTTACCTTGGACATTGTTTCCTGGCTCCAGTGCAGATCCCTCAGCCTGCTGGCACAGACTTTCTAGCTCCAACCACTGACCTTTGGGCCTTCCAAGTGCAGGTCTGTGAAGCAGGCCTGAGTGAGACATTGTCGTGGGCTCTTGGCTGCCAGATGGACTCCTAAGGAGCAGTGTTAGGGGCTCTAGGTCTTCAGCTGGACTAGTGCAGAGCACTGCTGTGGGATCCAGGCCCTCAGCTGGAGTCTTTGGGTGTCTAGTACATGGACAGATTTCCTGCACTCTTTTGTATTTGATTCTTTGGGCGGCTATTATAAAATATTACAAAAATTATGTGTCCTGTATTAAATTGTTTCTCTTGCAAACTGTGCCTACAACAATATCTCTATCAGCTTTTATACAATTAACGTATAATAATTAGAACTACCATTTTTAAGTGATTCCTTTTAGAGGAATCACTTAACCAAACATGATAGAGGATGTCACTATCTTTGTTTTGCAAGCAAGGAAATCGATACTTGGAGGTCACATGATTGCCCCTGAATCACCTGGCTACGCAGTGATAGAGTCCAGGTGGAATCTGGTGGCTCTCCTGCGTTAGCCTCCAGCCCACTGCTAGACCCCTCCAGGTGGCGGTGGGGTCTGGTTTGTCTGCAACCTTGCCACGGGGCCTTGCATGGTGTTTGGCTGAGAGTAGATACTCAAGGATGACTTAACAGATCAGCAGAGCATTGCTAAAGCATGGGAAAATAAAAGCAAGCCTGTCCTGGAGCTGTAAACATGTCGTTGCATTGAATTTGTTTTCTTTGAAGTAGACTTCATGTGGTTGGATGGGAGACTTTTTCCCTCCCTGGGGCATATGGCTCTGCTTCTGTGATTGCCCTGCCTGTGGAAGTACATGGGCTGTGCTGGGTTTAGGAAGAGCAGGATTGGGTGGGGGTGGCTGGGGCAGGCCTGCCAATGGCTAGGCAGCCAGAAGTTTAGTGACTGTGTGTGTGTGTGTGTGTGTGTGTGTGTGTGTGTGTGTACATTCTCTGGACAGCTCTAGCATGAAAGAGAGGGGCCAGGTCTGCAGCTCTGGGCCAGGGCTTGCCCTGCTTGTGCACAGGCTGAGAAATGCAACTTATTATCCTTCATTAGAAGATCACACTAATTCACAGGCTTGAGAATGAAGTTATGTGCAGGCTGCACTTTTGAACTCATTACTGAATATATTAAATCACAGCAAAACGCTGTTCGGGCAGCAGGTGTAGTGGTGATTTGAGCTCAGACTGAGTCCTGGTATGAAATGCCAGTCTGGAAACATTATTCCCTCTCCTTCTATTGTCATATTCCTGCACCAATTTGGAACATCTGTTCATATTTGTTTATTGAGCCCTTGGGGCTCACTTAACCAAAGTCATGCTTAACTTCAAAAAATTGCCATTTTAAGGACAGTTTTATGCCACTCTGCTAAAGATCTGTGGCATGTCATGAAAAGAAGCAGGGGTGGGAAGGATTGTGATATGTTGTGCTGGCTCTTTTCATTTGCTGCAGATGACTAGATGACCCCGACTCCACCGGTAAGGGGGAAGCGATGTTGGATCTTGCTTGGGGGTTTAGATGTGCCCTGCTTAGTGGATGGACTCTAAATATAGTTTTATATCTGGCCTCTCAGAAGAGGAAGTCAAGACCAGAAAACCACAATGAAAGCAAGCATGGAGAGTGTTACCACTGCTGCTGCTGCTGCTGCTCATGGTTGGTAACAGGGTGTCTGAGTAGTGACAACTCCTGCCACAAAAGACCACAGGCCAGGTGGCTTAAGCAGCAGACAAGGATGGTCTCTGGTTCTAGAGGCCAGAAGTTGGAGATCAAGTATCAGCAAGGTTGACACCTTTTGAGGGCTGCGGGGGCATCCTATCCCATGCTTCCCTCCTAGCTGCTGCTGATTTTCAGGAAAGGACTTTCTCTGGTGTCCCCTGGCTTGTACCTGCTGCATCCTGGGCTCTCTCTTCCTCTCCACATGCCATTCTGCCTGGGTATGTGTCTGTGTCCCCTCTTTATCAGGACTCAGTCCTATTGGATTAGGGACATCCCAGTCACTCGTGTTAACTTGAGCAGCTTTCTCCAAAGAAGTTCACATTTTGAGGGGTAGGAATTAGGATTTCAACCTATCTTTTTTGATGCACACCCAACTCAATGCATAACAAGGATAGGGGAATGTAAAAAGTATTTGTTTTTGACAGAAAAAATGTATACTGATTGTCTCTGCTCTTTCTAGTGCTCCCTGGGTTGGGGATGTCTATGGATGTGGGAGTAGCCTTCCACAGGCTTTGCTGGTGTGATTCTGATGTCCTGGGCATGCTGTTCAGGTCCTAACTCCCATTGTCACACAGTGTGAGAATGAACCCAGACCTCCTCATCCCTCCTCTCCTGGGGCTGCAGGTCTTGCTGCAGTGGGCCTGGCTGTTAGCCAGTGGGGTCTGACCAGCCCTGGCCAGGTGGACACCGGGGTTTGTCAGCCATCACTGGATTTCTTTTCAGTAACTTCTGTAACTGATGTTGAGACCAAGAGCAGAGTATGTGGAGTGCACGTCTTTGCCTCCATCCACAATAATGTTCACAGAAAAAGGCTGGTGTTTACTGGTCAGCGCTGCCTCATGTGCGAAGATTTGCTTAATAAATGCACTGTAAAGACTTGCTGTCGGCTTACCAGGTATTCGTTCACACTTATTTGCCCATTAATTGAGTGCCGTCTTGCACAGGGCAATCCCTAACGTGATACAGAATGTATAAGGTGACTTAACCTCAAGTGGTCTAGGAATTCCTTCTCGAGTACCTCTGCTAAGGCTGTCTGGAGTGATCTTGAAGCTAGGCAGCTCACTGAGTGAGAAGCTTATTTGCATTGTGGTCATGTCTCTTCTGAAGGTAGAAAGTACTTCTAAAACATGGAAGCGAGAGGGCCTGCCCATTAGCTCAGTTGTTTAAGTGCCTGCTTAAGCAAAGCAGTCAGGCTCAGGATACTGTGGTTCGATCCCCAGATACTCCTGCCTAACCAGACCTGCCCTAAAGGCATCCTGTGTCAGCCCCCCACCCAAAATTAGTCCATCTCAAATTTCAACTGCCTATGTTATAGGGTAATAATATCTTTAAGCTTCTCTTCTGGAGGGTTAACAGCTTAAGTCTGCAGACCAAAAATTAGAAAAAAAGAAGGACTGCAAGGACAGCCAACATTTTGGCTCTAACCTTCCAAGGTCAGTGAGGACTCAGGACATAGGAGAACTTGTAGTATAACATCCTGTAACTCAGTGATGTCCCAAATTTTCTGATCAAGGAGATTATGGGGCCACAGAGGAAAGTGATCAATGATGTAGAGTGTGCCTAAGGAGAGTCACATGGAGAGGAAACATTCTCTCAGGCTTTCACAGAGAGCAAATTGGTCAAGCAATGGCCATGACATCCACATGGCTGACACTGACAAAAGATCTACAAACTGCTATACAGGGTTTCAGGGTAAGTCCTGAGGGTATTTGACTGACCTTGTCAGATACAAGAGTTACATTTTTAGTCATATAGGTCTTGCTTTATCTTGGTCTTAACCATCCAGCAGAAAAGTATAAAATTGAGGTATAAAAAGTAAAGCCATATTAATATGATGAGCTATAAAAGGCTCAAGTCACAACTTCTGACACTGTCAGTCTTGTGGATAACCCACTACTATTATAGACTACTGGACTATATTGGATTACTCTGCTGAATTCACTCCTACAATATATGAATGAGAATGGAATACACATCTCTGACAAAATTAAACAAAAAGGGGATATAAATGGACCATTTTGTAATGAAATATATATATCTGTGTACACAAAATAGCATAAATATACAGCTATTTTCTCTTAGTTCAATGAGAAGAAGGTTTTGAACTAATAGTGTTTAGACAAGATACAATGTCTACATCTTGTACTAGGAATAACTACTACAAAAACAACAATATGCAACGTATTAATTATTGTAACTTTGCTACTAACCTGTTTTGATACTATCTCATTGCTACTTCTTTCTCAGTAAAATTAATAAAATATAAAAAATAAAACATGGAAGCGAAATTTGCTTTGCAACTTAAAATGACATAATGTTTACTCAACTCCTAACAATATCTAGGGGCACTTAAAAATTGGGACTTAATGTACATCCTGTAATATTCTAAAAAACTGTTCTTATTATTCAGTGGTTTCCAGGATATTTATAAAGGGATACAACCAGCATTGCTAAGTCTTCACTGACCCTTGCATCCAAGTAGCTGTGTTCAACAGTTATTTTTCCTTTGCTCCTCTCTGCAACTCTCTTTCTTTCTTTCTTTCTTTCTTTCTTTCTTTCTTTCTTTCTTTCTTTCTTTCTTTCTCTTTCTTTCTTTCTTTCTTTTTTTTTTCTTTTTTTGCAGAACCGGGGATTGAACTCAGGCCCTTATATTTCCCAGGCAAGTGCTTATTCTACTGAGCCATCTCCCCAGCCCCTGCAACTCTTTTTAAAAAAGATTTATTTATTTGGTACAGAGTCTTGCTATACAGCTCAGACTCATAGTGATCCTCCTGGCTCAGCCTTCCCAGTGCTGGGATTGCAGGCGTGTGCCACTATGCCTGGTTTTGGTGGTCAGCTCAGCATGCGGCTGGCATGGCATATGGTACCAGGGATCAAACCCAGGTCTTTGTGCTTGCCAGGCAGGCACTTAGACCACTGAGCTAATTTCTCTGGTCTCCCTCCCTGCAACTCTTGAAAAAAACTACTTCTCTACTTTCTGTCGCTCCAGACATTTCATGTAAACTTATCCATCTAACATATAATCGTTGGTGTCTGGTTTCTTTCACTTGGCATGGGCTTTATTTATTTGCAGAACCAGGGATCTAACTCAGATCTTGCTCATGCCAGGCAGGTGCTTATGCCACTGAGCTGTGTCCTGGGCCCATGGCATGGGATTTAAAGATTCATCCACACTGAAGTACAGGAAACACATGTACTTCTTTTCTTTCTTTCTTTCTTTCTTTCTTTCTTTCTTTCTTTCTTTCTTTCTTTCTTTCTTTTTGCTTCTTTTCTTTGTTTATTTTTCTAACTTTTTTTTGAAGAATACAAAATGGTTCCCT
The DNA here is from genome assembly GCF_000260255.1 of Octodon degus. Classification (NCBI taxonomy): domain Eukaryota; kingdom Metazoa; phylum Chordata; class Mammalia; order Rodentia; family Octodontidae; genus Octodon; species Octodon degus. The sequence goes on from NW_004524651.1 coordinate 4,412,279, forward strand.
GCCCCCATGGCAGGCTGAGCTGGCCGCAGAGTCCAGGCGTACTGGCATACACCTGTAATCCTAGCACTGGGGTGGCTGAAAATCAGGAAGATCACTATGAGTTGGAGCCACATAGTGAGACCCTATAACAACCAAATACATTAAAAAAAACCAAAATGGACATAGAAAAACAGCATTAGAAATGATACACAATTTAACTAAACAAAGTAATAGGAATTCAACACTGGGTGCTATATTGCATGATATTATCTTCAAATTAGTTGTTCAGGTTACCAGACATAAATGTGCAAGATTGATTTAAAGAAAAAATAAAAACAACAAAAAAGTTATAGGAAATTCAAAATAAAAAGTAATAATAATAAAAAGAAAAAACCCCTAAGCATTAACTACTGCTTTCAAAAGACCAGCAGAAATCATCAGTACAATTATGCAGCCTGTCTTGCATTTGTACACAACTATATCTTTTCCCTTCTTTCTTTTGTCCTTTTCCTTATCCCAGTTTTTCTTCCAACTGAAGAACTACTTTCTCTTTCACAGTATCTACTGCACTTTTCTAATTTTATTTACTCTTTCAGGTTTTCACACTAGCTAGACAATATGATGTTTACACATGTGGATCTGATTTATTTCACTTGCCAATATAGTCCCTAGTTGCATCCATTTATCTACAAAAACCCTGAAGTTATCTTTTTTATTGTGGAATAATACTCCATTGTGTGAAAATACCACATCTTTTTTATCTGTTCCTCAGTTGATGGGTATTTTGTTTGTATCCAAGATTTAGCTATGACAAATCATGCTGCTGTAATCATGAGTGCGCACTGTATTCTTTTTGTTATTTTAAGACAGGGTCTCACTATGTAGTTCAGGCTGACCTGGAACAGACTTGTGCAGCTCAGGCTGGCATCAAACTCGCAGTGATTCTCCTGCTTTAGTCTCTTGAGTTCTGGGAATACAAGTATGCACCACCAAGCCCTTTCATTTCTTTGTTATAACATCATTTCTTTTTATGGCTGAACAATAACCATCATATAGATCACATTTTTTGCTCACTTGTAAGTTAAGGGCATTGGTGTGCTGGCCTCTGAAGCCTGGGTGCACTGAGCTGGCCGCTGGGATGGGGCACGATGGGGCATACCTGTAATTTCAGCACTGGGGAGGCTGAGACAGGGGGAGCACTAGGAGCCCAAGCTGCAGAGTGACCCTGTACCAAATAAATAAGAAATAAAACATTAAAAAATTAAAAAAATAAGTTAAGGACATTTGGAGTTTTCTACTTCTTGGCTGTGAAGAATAATGTCATTGCAAATATTTGCATATTGTTAAATTTTTGTATGAATATCCTCAATTCCATAGGAATAGAATTGAATACATAGGATAGTAGTTTTATGTTTAACTTTATGAGGAACATAACATTTTCTAGAGGAGCAGTACCATTTTATATTCCCATAAGCAATGTCTGAGAATTCTGATTTCTCCACCTGCTCACCAGCACTTGGTATTATCTATCTTTTTGATCATGGCCATCCTAGTGGATGTGAACTGTGTTCTCATTGTGACTTTGATTTACATTTCCCTAATAGCTAAGGATGTTGACTGTTGACCATTTTTTCATTTTCTTATTGAGATTTATGTCTTTCTTCTTTTTTTAAAGGAGAAAGGCAATCATCTTAAATTTTCATTTTGTAAAACATTTCACTTATTTAGTAAACATTTAGTGAACATACACTTGTGTTAGGCATGTGTTACACTCTAGGGACACAGAGAGGCAAGGAAGAAATTTCAGACTGAAAGGTAGAGTAGTCAGGTATCTGATGGCACAGATAATCTTTGTTCTAAAGGCAGATTATCCAGGCCCTGGAAGCCTCAGGTGAGGGTGGCAATTCTGGGGATGAGGGATATGTAAGACTTAGTTGGTCTTGGCTGGAACCCTGATGGATTTGCTTTCTCACTCAGAAGACAGGAAGTTATGTCTCAGAATCATGAGGCCAAAATTTCAGTGGTGGAACTACAGAAATACTGCTGCCTTGGAAAAGCAGATGACTATGAAGACTTCAGCTCTCTTTACTTTTATAGCTCTTTGAACCAAGTCCAGAGCAAGTGCTGAGCCTTAACTGAGGCCTGGGCTGGTAGGAGGCTATAACTTCCCTGGCTCAGGGGTGAGGGCCTGAGCCTTGGCTCTTGCAATGGATTCCAGAACATTCTAGAGGTAACTAGCATGCTAGCTTGGGTGAACCATGCTGGTGCTGTTGGTGGCATGGGGGAGGTTTCCAGCCACAGGAGGTAATATTCTTCCTTGGACTGGACCTGGGTCACAGCAGAAGGAAAATGATAGATAATGTAGAAGGGCCGAGAGGACTAGCAGAGTTCCCCCAGGGGCCTCCTGAGTTATTGAGAGAAATTTGAAGGGATTTGGGAGGATAGTCAAAGTAAGTATGAGTTAATCAGAGAGACAGTAGTTGTCACTGTTAATTTCTTTCTTTTCTTTCCAATCTCCACAATTTATTCCTCAAATCATTTTCTTTTTTTTTTCACTAATTTTATTGAGAAATGTGTAGCAATGAGATAGTTTCAAAACAGGTTAGTAGGACAGTTACAATAATTAATACATTGCAATCGTAGAGAATTTCAGAAAATGGAAAGATATTCTATGCTCCTGGATAGGAAGAACCAACATTGTGAAGATGGCCATACTCCCAAAATTGCTGTACAGATTTAACACAATCCCTATCAGACTACCACCGACATACCTCATGGACCTAGAGAAATCATTCCTAAAATTTATCTGGAACCAGAAAAGACCTAGAATAGCAAAGGCAATCCTGGGCAATAAAGACAAGGCAGGAAGCATTACAATTCCTGACTTGAAATTATACTACGAGGCTACTGTGATAAAATCAGCATGGTACTGGCAACAAAATAGACCTGGGGATCAATGGAATAGATGAGAAGATGCTCAAGCCCCTACGAACACACTCAGACACCTTATCTTTGACAAAGGGGCTAAACATACTCACTGGAAGAAAGATAGCCTCTTTTTTCCCCCATAATTTTATTGATAAACAAATAGCAATGAGACAGTTTCAAATCAAATTGGTAGGACAGTTCCAATAATTCACACATTGCATACGTTCTTCCTAGTGGTTAATTGCTGTACAAGATGCGGACACGATATCCTATTTACAAACACCATTAGAACAAATCGCTCTATTCGTTAAGAGAATGTAACTATATATCTATCCTAACCACTTTGAATACACAGATACAAAATGGACATTCATCTGTATGCCCTTTTTTTTTGTTAAGTTTTGTTTATTTGAATATTATAGGTGTGTAAAAAGATAGCCTCTTTAACAAATGGTGCTGGAAAAACTGATTCTCTACATGCCGAAAAATCAAACTTGACCCAGGTCTATCACCATGCACTAAAATAAAGTCAAAATGGATTAAAGATCTAAACATTAAAGCA
>NW_004524651.1:4417622-4455177 GCF_000260255.1 Octodon degus
AATCTGAGGTACAGGATCTCAGGATAAATCCTGAGGGGATTTCACTGACCTTCTCAGACCCAAAAGCTACAACTCTTATTGCATAGGTCCTGCTTTACCTTGGTCTTAACCATCCAGAAGAAAAGTATAAAAACTAAATATAAGAAGTAAAGCCATGGTGTTATGTTGAGCTGTAGGAGACTCAGGTCAACAATTTCTATCATTGCTAGTCAAGTGGAAGACCCAATGCTATTATGGGATACTGGACTCTTTTAGAATATTTTGCTGAGTTTATACACCTATAATATTCAAATAACAGAACCTAACAAAATAAGGGGATATAGATGAATGTCCATTTTGTGTCTCTGTATTCAAAGTGGTTATGATAGATATATAGTTATATTTTCTTAATGAATAGAGGGATTTGTTCTAATGGTGTTTGTAAATAGGATATGATGTCTGCATCTTGTACAGAAATTAACCACTAAGAAGAACGTATGCAATGTGTGAATTATTGAAACTGTCCTACCAATTTGATTTGAAACTATCTTATTGCTATTTGTTTCTCAATAAAATTATGAAAAAAATAATTAATACATTGCATATTGTTGTCTTCATAGTAGTTATCCATAGTACAAGATGCAGACATGATATCCTGTCCAAACACTATCAGTACAAATCTTTCTTCTCATTGAATTAAGAGAAAGTAGCTGTGTATCTAAACTTTTTTGTATATACGGATACAAAATGGTCCTTCATTTATATCTCCCTTTTTTGTTTAGTTTTGTCAGAGATGGGTATTCCATTGCCATTTAAATATTATAGGTGCGTGTCACTGTTAATTGCACCCTACTTTTATTGCTATGCTGGTTTGACATGGAACAATGTCGGAGAGTGATAAGACAGGCATGTCCTCTCCCTGGACAGACATATAGGATAGTTGGGGTAACAAATGTCAGAACCAATTTTAGGGCAATGAGATAATTACTGAGAGGTATAAAAGAAGTGTTTGTTGGTTGCTCCCCTGACCAGCTGCTTTCTACGTGAATCGACCCCATATTTGGCTCAGCTGGCTCATCCAAACACTCATTCCACTCTCCATTTCTGTTTCTTTTATTTCCAGCTTGTTGATTTTTTGAGTTAATTTTATTAACAAAGAATAAAAACTATTTTGAAAATAAGTAAGCAAAGTCACAACATTCAGGAAGACTTTAGACATGAAAAAATAAATAATATGAAGTAAAATATATGTGCATGAGGTGTCTTTCACATGTATATATCATTAGTTGTTCATGCTCTTTAACAGTCTCTTGGTCAACTTTCAGGAGAGTTTTCACAACTATGTAGCACTGGGAACAATTCCAGAAGTACAATGGTGAAATTTGGCAATTTTGGGGTGACTATTCATGAGTATAAAGGAAAACTATGTCATCTTAGTTTTACTTTGTTGCAATGTAGTGGCATTTTAAAATACTGACACTGAAATCAATGTTCGGCTAATGAAAATAAAGAAAATAGAATTTTAAAATATTTGTTCCACTGCAGTTGTATTTGTAGAGGCAGAAAAACCCAATAATTTTAAATAATCTTACATATGTTCACATGATCAGAAACCTATCCATTCCATATTAACTTCCAGCTTGTTGGTTTTTGCAGTTTCTTTCTCTTTGATTCCACGGGAGTGATGCATCATCTAATAGATTCACTGGCCTTTGTGAATCTGAGTATCCCTCTGGATCGTGATGCAGGCCTTCCCTGTCCTACCTGGCCCAAGATTTAAGGATGCTGCATACACTTATGGGCAGGTTGGTGTCCTTGGGTCTTCTCTGTCTGAGAGAGGACAGCTTGAAGGCCTCAAATCTGGAGCAGAAGTTTGAGTAGGATTTTTAAGGGACCATTGAAGATTTTCATGTGAGCATACAATAAGATAATAAATACAGAAACTTAAAGTGATCTAGAAGGAGTTGGTAAGAACCTGGGGAAAAAGAAATGCTATATTTTTTGAGAAGAATATAAACTAGTACAACAATTATGAAAGTCAGTATGGCGATTCCTCAAAACACTGTAAATAAAAATTCCATTTGACCCAGTTATTCCCTTTCTAGATAGCTTCCTGAAAGAATTAAAGATGTCATATTGTAAGGATACATATATGTCCATGTTTTTAGTAGAGCAGTTTATAATATCATATCTAAATCTTGGAATCAGACGGCACATCCAAATAAAGAAAACGTGGCATTTGTACACAGTGGAGTACTGTTCTGCCATAAGGATAAACCTGAGCTACTTGTAGGAAAATAGATGGGAAGCCATAATGTTAAGTGAATTCAATCAAACAAACAAGCTTAAATATCATATGTTTTCTCTTGTTTGAGAGATCCAAGGTATGAAGAGCAAACTAAAAGGAGATGATAAGGAAAGGGAGAGAAATCTTTTGCAAAAGGGACTGGAATCAAGAGATGGAGGGAGTGGGAAGGAAGTAGGTGAAGGGGATGAAAAGACAATGGACCTGGACCAGCTCACCAGAGCAAGTGTAACATTGTATACTGCAGATGGGCTACTAAAAAGCTCCCAGAGGGGCTGGGGAGATAGCTCAGCAGCCTAAGTGCCGGTCTGGCAAGTACAAGGACCCAGGTTCAATCCCCGGTACCACATGTTGTGCCAGCCTGGAACCCCAGGTGTGTTGTGCCAGCTCAGAAGCTGGGCATGGTGGTGCACATTTGTAATCCCAGCGCTGGGGAGGCTGAAACAGAAGGGTCACTATGAGTCTGAACTGTGTAGTGAGATGCCTGTATCCAATGAAGAAACCTTACAAAAGAGCATAGAATGTCCATATAAAGAGTGGAGTTTAAGAATATAGGATTTTACTCTGAAAGCAAGAAAAAGGCACTGTGTGTTTTCAAGAGTTCATTTTAGAACAACCGAGCTGCTGGACTGGAGAGCATGAGGCGGGAAGGAGGGCCTTGCTGTGGCCTAGGTTAGAAATGTTGATTCCTGAGACTGCCCTTTTCGATGTGGAGAGAAGTGTACAGATTTGAAAAATTCTAATCAAGTAAAAGCCCAAAGCCTTGTAATTTGTTAGATATGGGGGTGAGGTGAGGAAAAGAGTAGCAGAATATGACTCAGTTTTCTGGCCTTGGCAGTTGGGTAGATGGCTCAACAATAAAGATGGAGAACGGAGGAGGCAGGATTTTGTGGTAAATTGGGCAGAACATTTTGTACTCTCGTCTGCATCGCATTAAAAACTTTCTGTCTAAATTAACTGTCATTATTCCTTTTACCTTTTATTGCTTAGCCTAAAACTAATTCTTCTACTTCCTTCAAATGCAGCTTTATGTTCTGTATTTTATTTGCTCAGACTTGACTTTTCCACGCATCTCCTGAAATGGAGCTCCCTGATCCAAAGAGAGCCCGCCACTCGAGGTCCAACCAGAAGACGATGGAGCGGGACTATTTTTCTCTGCGATGCTGCAGTGCTGGCTGATTTGCATTGCACACATATTTGTACACAGAGATTCGGTTCTCTTGTTTCAGAAGCCTCACCAAACTTGTATGTCTAACTGCAAATGGGTAGGCCATCTTTTTCATTCTCTTATTGTCATTGCGTGTATCCTCTGGGGTGTTTCCCATGCATGTGACTTCAACCCTTAGGACACATGCTGTCTATGTAATAAGAAGCCCAGAAGAATGCAGCCTCAGGCTTGCATGGTGAATAGATGATATCATTAAGGACCCAAGTTCTTTTCTTCTTTCTATTCTGTTATCCTCAGAGTATTAGTTTTATCTTCCTGCTTGTGGTCTTGTGCTTTCAATATGGCTGCCCCAGGTCCCAGAATGAGGTGCTCACATTAAACTATCTGCAAGAGGAATCAAGGGATTAGGAGGCAAGATAGTCCTTTTCCTTGGACATCTTTCCTTTTTTTTTTCTAGGAGAAATATCCCTTGTGGAAGTGGCCAGAAGACTCCTGTCTGTGTCTCATTGGCCAGTCTGTCTCCAAGATGGATTGAGGTTGCTATGGTTGGCATAGGCCAGGGAAAATTCATGGCTTGGTAAATGAGATATTGCTATCTAAAAAAAAAAAACAAACCAACATTGTTTGTTGCCAATGAAAATGGATACATGGCTGGGTGCAGTGTCTGTCCACAGGAAAGCGAAGAAATGCCTAATCAAATATAGGAAAAGAATGGATCAGTTTGGGTTTGAAGCTATCTAAAATAATGTTTCTGTTTCTGTGTCTGTCTGTCTGTCTGTCTGTCTGTCTGTCTGTCTGTCTCTATCACTCCCCTCACACACACACCAACTAGGAATCATGTACAGTAGCTTTTCATGGTACTTACTGACATCATTTCTTTCTAAGTTTTGGGCCTTCTTGTTGGAGCTAACTTTTCTGGCATTAAAAGAATGTAGTTTATGCCCATGCTTCTGTGTACTCTCTGTAAACATGCCACCCCCCATTCTTGTGTTGTACATCATACTGAATTTGAGTCACATGGGTTAAAATGTATGGATTTTCATACTATAGTGTGCTAAGATGTGAGTCCAGAGACTTCCTGGCCCTCGTTGGTGAAATTTCTTGTTTGTAGAGGGGCTGGAAATATTTACTTTGGTTTCCATGTCAAATCGTTGGTCTGTTTTTGTATAATAATGAATAATTAAATAGTTTTTATTATTGTAAAAGTACATATTTTTCTAATTAAAAGATTAAATAATAAGTGTGAACATATTCTAAAGTTTCAGAAGAGGCAAACCTTTATTCATACTGAATTAAATAAATGATATGCTAGTGCTCAATTTTGTTGTAAAACATCAGACTTTTCCTTGTCAAATGATTACTTTACAGATGCCATGTACAGGATAGGGCTTTGAGGGAGGAGAACACAGAACTTCCTCTGGACTGGAAATGTTTTGTTGGGGAAGATAGTACTCTGATGTTTGCTGTAAGAGCTGAGGAGAGACTCAAACTACCTACTGCTCCCCCCCATGATTCGTATGTTATCTGTGGTCATCACTAGAGTTGTCTGCATCTCCATGTGAAGACATCCTTCATTCTTGGTGTCCTGCATGCGGAGCATCAGGTCATCTGTGAGTAGTGATAATTTGACCTCTTCTTTTTCTATCTTATTTCTTTCATTTCTCTCTCTTGTCTAATTACCCTGGCTAATGTTTCTAGAACCATATTGAATAGGAGTGGTGATACTGGACATCCTTGTCTTATTTTTGATTTTAGAATGAAAGCTTTCAGTTTTTGTCCATTTAGCATGATGTTAGCTTTTGGTTTGTTATCGGTAACTTTTATCAGATGAGGTGAACACCACCTATTGCAATTTTTTATAGGTTTTTATCCTGAATGGATGGTAGACTTTGTCAAATGTTTTTTATGTGTCTGTTGATATGATCCTGTGATTTTTGTCCTTGGATATGTTGATATGGTGTGTCACCTTTATTGATTTGTTAAATATGTTTGAACCAGCCCTGCATCCTTGGGTCATGGTGTATAATCATTTTCATGATTTGCTGCATTCTGTTTGCCCAGATTTTACTGAGGATTTTTGCATCTATGTTCATTAAGGAGACTGGCCTATAGTTCTCTTTTTTGTTTGGCTCCTTCTGTGACCTGGATATGAGGGTAAAATTTGCTTCAAGTATTAGTTTGAATGAGTTTGGCAGTAATGCTTCTCTTTCAATTTCATTAAAGAGTTTGAGGAGTAATGGCATCAGACCTTCTCTGAGTCTCTAGAAGAATTCAGCAGTGAGTCCATCAGAACCTGGTTTTTTTTTTTCCATCAAAAGACTTCTAGGTTTTATTTATTTATTTTTATTCAGCTGTGTAGCTGGCTATAAAGTCAATGCATTCTTGTGCATAAATAACAAACTCATATGCTATGTATTCATTTCAGAAATATTTCTCTAAAATTCACTCTGTCTACATCTTTTATCTTTCATATTTCAATATATGTCTATAATTTTTAATATGCTATAGAATTATTGATTTTCAATAAAGTTAATGAGAAAGAAAAGAAATCAGGAAAATGACACTTTTTATTTTTTGTTTTTTAGGGAAGCGTCCACAGGGTGTTCGGGGTCTCATTACTAGATTGGACTCAGAGTGATCCACCTGTTTACAGCATCCCAAGAGCTGGGATTACAGGTGTACACTACCATGCCCAGTCTCAGCACACCCCAGGGATGGGGCCAGCACAGCACATACTTTTTAAAATAGCATTGAAAAAATGAAATACTTAGGAATCAATATAACAAAGAAAGTAAAAGATTTTTACATTGAAAACTACAATACTATGAAAAAGAAGATCAAAGAGGTTATCAGAAAGTGGAAAGATATCCCTTGTTCTTTGGTAGGAAGAACCAACATAGTGAAAATGTTCATACCCCCAAAATTGTTGTACAGATTCAATGAAATCCTGATCAAAATACCACCAGCACACCTTACAAATTATAGGAAATCATACAAAAATTTATTTGGAACTTAAAGAGACCTAGAATAACAAAAACAATTCTGGGCAGCAAAGGCAAGGTCAGAGACATTACAATCCCTGACATGAAATTATGCTACAAACTATGGTGTTAAAAAACATATCACTGGCAAAACCAAACCAAACCCAAATAAACAACAAACAACAACAGCAACAACAAGAAAAACCAGACCCAAGTATGAACAAAACAGATTAGAAGTTGCAGAAACACTCTCAACATGCTCAGTCATCTTATCTTTGACAAAGGTGCTAAATACCTTCACTGAAAGAAAGATAGCCTCTTTAATAAATGATGCTAGGAAGACTGGCTTTTCACTTGCCGAAGACTAAAACTAGACCTATGTCTTTCACCATGCACTAGAATCAAAATGGATCAAAGATATAAATATGAAAACAGATACACTAAATCTGTTGGGAGAGAGGATAGGTAGAACTCTTGAAGACATAGCTGTAAGCAAAAACACATCTGTAGGAAAAAATGTAGGTGTAGGCAAATCCCCGATACCATGGGAAATATTATGAAGAATGAACAGCTGGGCCTCATCTTATTGAAAAGTCTTTGCACAGAAAAAGAAGCCACCGACAGAGGGAAGGGACAACCCACAGACTGGGAAACATTTTTTGTAAGCTGTTCTTCAGACGAAGCACCAACATTTACAACAAAGAGCTGAAAAATCATGGTCTCCAAACTTAAGGACTCACTGTGTAAATGGGCATCTGAAATGAATAGGCACTTCTCAGATGAAGAAAAAGGAATGAGAAGAGAAGGATAAAATGGAAATAAAACTTTTGTAAATTAGGAAGGGAAGAGAGGTTGAAGTACCAATACATTTGTTTATTTATTTATTTGTTTTGTGGTACCAGGGATTGAGCTCAGGACCTTGTGCTTACCAGGCAAGTGCTTATTCTACTGAGCTATCTCCCTGCCCCCCGATACTTTTAATTAAAAAAAGAAACATCTCTCATTCCCTTCCTGGAGTCTCCAGGTTAGAGAGTGGCTTGGAGACCTCAGATGTCTAAGACTTAAATATTTGAGACCCATGACTAGAATAGTTTTAGAAAAGTAAAGCTGATGATAATTCAAACTTTTCTACTGCACAACACTAGGGCTGACATCTTATTCCTGGAGAGTATTCAAAATGTTCCTTAGAGTCTATCTTTCTTGATCCACCGATAATTTCCCCAGAAGGAGTATTTAGACAATAAAATTGTCAGTTTTATTTCCTGTCATATAACAATCATGAAAACACTGAGAGATCTTTATTAGAAATTTAATTTCATAAGTAGATATTGTTTCTCTTCTAAAATTGATAAAATTTGAGCAGAGCTCCCAAGTTATACATTCACAGTCCAGGGGAAATAAGAGGTAAAGATCTAGGTTTTTGGATAAAAGCAATAATGTTAAAAATGGCTTATTATTTTTCCTTGTCTCTGTTTATTCATTTGTTTATCCATTAAAGAAACATTTAATGAATATTTATTATATGCTAAACATTCAGCAAGGTTCCAGGCATAGAATAATGAACAAACTTTAAACTCCACAAAGCTTAGCTGACAGAAGAAACTGCTATTGACTAAACAACCACCTACATCACCCATTACCAGCCATAATGAGTGCCATAAGGAAAATGTATAGGGTCCTAGTGGAACCTATAGCTTTGTCCTGTATGTCAGAGTGTTCCTTGGGAAAGTGATTTCGATCTGAGACTTGAGAACCAAACAGGAGGTCACTGGGCAAAGACGAGAGTGAAATCCTCTGTAGCTGTGCAACAGTATGTGCGAAGATCCTGAGCTGGGAAAGAGCACATGCATTCGAGGAACTTAGAGGGGCCCGAGTGGCTGGAGCTGCTGCAGAGGCAGGGAGAGCTGCACTGTGATGCTGCTGGTGTTCACGGGGAGTGGCTTGTCTGCAGCCTTAGAGTGGAGGCTGTTCTGATTATCTTAAGAGAATAGGAGAATCATCTGAGAGTTTTCAGGGAATGGCATGGTTAGGCCTGCATTTGCAGACCTCAGGATTTGCAGTGTGAGGATGGATATAGGGGAAAGGGAGGTGATCAGAGGGAGCAGTGAGGAGCTTGGAGTCTTGTGGGAGAGGAGTTGTGGCAGCTTGGATTAGTGGGTGGAGGTGGAGATGGAGACCGGTGAAGAGCAGGAGCCATTTAATCATTAAACTGAGAAAACTTGAAGAGAGATTGAAAGTGGAGGGTAGGGAGGTAGGCCATGTTAAGTCTCACTCCAGTTACCTGGTTTATTCTATTGTTTTTTGAAAAAGTTATTTTTATTTTATATTTTGGCTTGTTGTACTGCTTGCATGACGGTTCTCATCTCTGCAGTAAAACCACAGGAACAGAAAGGTTTGGGCTGAAAGTCACGGAGCTTGTTTGCACCTGAGCATTGGAGGTGCCTGGGAGCCCTCGGGATGGATGCGTGGAGCACAAGGCTGAGTGTGAGTTCGGAGCGGGGCTGCTGAGCTTGCTGATGCAGTTTCTCTCAGCAGGATGGCACAGACTTTCTCGCTGTGTTAGCACTGAATGGAAACTCCATAGTTGCCTTACATTTTTCAAATAGCAAAATATTTTGACAGTTTATGCTGTTAAGTAAGCCATGCTTATTACTAGTTCTTATTTTAATGACTAGCCCTCCCTTGCCCTTCTGTGGTTTTGTAAGCAAACAAGGAAATGGAGGCTTCAGGAGATGATGGTGGTTAATCTTTGTCAGCTGGGCCAAGAGTTCCAACTCCTTAATTATGGTCATTTTATTACCAGGGTCATCTTGTTTTTCACTGTTGGGGATCAAGCCTGGAGCTTTATGCATGGTAGGCAAGTTTGTTACCACTGAGCTACATCTTCAACCCCATACATTTTTTTTATCAAAGATATGGAGGGGTAAGATCTTGAGAAATAGACTTTCTATTATTATTTTGGTTATAAATGGAACTATTTCTTTTCTGAAGTGCAACTTTTAAAATTAGTGCATATTAGCAATGTAGAACAATATTACTTAATTTTGCATATCATAAATGAACAGAATATATTTTGATTATTTTTATCCCCATCAGTCCCTGCTCCTTTTCCTCCCCCCTTTCCTTAATTCCCCCTTCTCCTTGCTGAAAATCTAAGCTGAGGGTGTGGTGGAACACACTGGTAATCTTAGCATTCTGGGAGACTGAAGCAGGAGGATCACAGATTCCAACCTACCCTAGGCAAGTTAATAATTTGGTGAGACCCTGCCCCAAAATTAAAAAAAATTAAAAAAAATGTCTAGGGAGGTAGCTCAGTGAGAAGGCCCTCAGTTCAATCCCTAGTTCTACAAAATAATAAAATAAGCAGACAGACAGACAGACAGACAGACAGACAGACAGACAGACAGATAAAGTTCACCTTCTAGCTTCCTGACAGGATCATTTCTTAACAAAAGTAAGTAGACTGCAGCACACAACGCATCCTTTCGTCTTCTCTTTCTTCTGTGGAGTCACACAGCAATCTAATTTTCCTACTACCACTGTAAGATGCAGAGGGCCAGGTCATCCGCGGAACTTTCTGCTATTCTGAACAAACTTGAGGTATCATACTTAGCTAAATGACTTGTAGAAATTCATGTGATTGTACAGTTGGAAAATACAGCAAAGCATTCTGTCTTTGTACTACATCAGGAGAACAGGGAAGAGATGAGCCAAAGACAGTGGTGCCTCTGTCCTTGCCTAGAAATTAAAGGGTTCAGATCACTCAGTGAGCTGCAGACCAGCCAAAGCAACAGGCGAGTCCAGGTGAGGAGCGGGTGAGGAGCACCTGGCAGAAAGAGTGCAGCAAAGACATAGAGGAGAGTTCTCTGCTTCCTAGAGCAGCCAAGAGGGGCGGTCTCAGAGCAAGGAATTTCAGGAGCCACAAGTGATGATCTGATCTCAAGTACTGCTGCTGAAAACCAGAGAGCTACCTAGCTAGCCTGCAGCCATTGTAATTAATCTTTCTGGCAGTTTCTTACTTTCAAAGCAAGAATGAATCAGGGATTTTATCTGAGATTGGTGGTGATTCATCTTTGAAGAAATAGTCTAATCAAACTTTAGACATAAAGGGCCACCTTGGAAGATGGGGTTCTGGCTCCTTATAGTAAATCATGTCTCTCCAATGTTTATATTTAACTAGGATAAACTATGGTCAGTGTGATCACACTTTTGCCATCTATTTATAGACCATGATGCTGCCATCTGGATGGTATCGGTATTTATCAAGTACCATTCCAAGGAGAGAGTTATCTGACAGGCATGGGGATTTTCAGTGCCTGCATTTTGTGCTGAGCTTCTTGGGCAGTTCTGAAAGGTTCTGAAAGAAGATGGGTATGGAGGGCCTGACAGGCAGCACCCTGAGTTCTGTGGAGGTGTCAGAGGAGGCGACTTGAGAGGTGAAGGATGAGGTGGTCTCAGCGAAGGCCCTGCTCACTCTATGCGGAGTTAGGGAGCCGGAGTGACCCACTGCAAGTGCGTCAGAGTTGGGCCAGGGGCTAGGCTGATGTAACTGGCAGGTAGACCCCTCGGACGCTGACTGTCCTAGGAAGGGGCTGGGACCTTGGCAAGCTGTTCTCTCCAGCCGAGGCATTCCATGTGGTGTGCTGAGAACTTTCTGCTTTCAGAGGCAAGAGTCATTTTCTCTGGAAGCTGGCTTGTGACAATGGTCACTACAGCCCACTCCTTGGGCCTTTTGATTGACTGCTTTGGATGAGTTGTAGAAACAACACTCCTAGGATTCCAGTGGACCTCTTCCTCTCTGATGCAAAGTTGGAAGAGAAAGGAAGATGGAAAAAGTATTGTCCCTGAACTTTCAGCTAGTGTTAGGCCTGCACCTGATACTGTTATTCTCTCTTCGTTCTAGATGCCCATCAACTTTAGTTAACTTCTCTGCTGGTCTTAGTGCTATGCTTGTTTGTGGGATCCAGACCCTTATTCCTAAAGGGTCTAAGCCCTTGTCATCATGCTTTCTTCAGGCGTAGGCTACTGTGCTTATCCATTTATTATTAACAGAGGGCAAAAAGGATACCAAACAACACGCAGTCAAGCAGTTTCCTTCCTCCCTAATTGTATAATAGCAGCTCTCCATTGGTGGTCCATTGATGTGGAAAGTCTAAAATCCCCAAGTAGAAGCTGTAGCTCATCATTCAGTGAGATCTTCAATTGTTCTTGGAAGAATTATCTCTTCTTTGGCTAACAGGACCTATAAAACCACAGAGATTAGAGTTGAGGGCAGGAAGGACTAGTTCCCTAAGTGGGACCTTTGGCAATAATGCAATATGGGCCACTTGTGCTTCCACTCCTTAGCTCTCAGATCCATATTCTATCTACTGGGATCACAGAACTTGTATTAACATCTCTGATTTCAAGGGTGCTGCCTCCTGGCCCTGTCCTTGCAAGGTGTATTAATGGATTGGCACTTTAGCTGTGCTTTCTTTTTTTGGCAGAACTAGGGATTGAACTCAGGCCCTTGTGCTTGCCAGGCAAACGCTTATTCTATTGAGCCATCTCCCCGGCCCCTAGCTGTGTTTTCAACAACTCGTTCCATGCTTCTCTCAGGCTCTTAGCCTCCGGGTGTGGTAGCGTATTGTATAGGAAGTAGGTTCTGTGGTTGCTACTCTCTCCCTTAGCCCCTTTGCTGCACATTCTTTAGTCCTCTATGATATTGTGTAGAATAGATCAAATACTCTGTACGCCTTTGAACAGTATGCTGGCTGAGGGTTTATGATAGGCAAAGTGAAGCCCAAACCCAGAACATAGGTTTACTCCTAATTCCAAAAGTCTCTGGAGAATGTCACCTTCAACAGAATTATGCTCTAGCTAAGGACAGTGGTAGTCTGTCTCTGCACATGGCTCTAGGTCTTACAGGCTGAGAGCCAGGTGTAGGGTTAATCCCAACCAGCAAGTGCATCCACCCACTGATGCATTTGGGGTCAGAAAGTGTCCACCAGGAAGGAGGATGGCTCTGCTGTGCTCATTGTTACTAATAAGAGGGTTGTGGTACTGCCTTGGTTTTCCAGATGTCTGGTCAACCTCTTAGGATGCCACAGGAAGGAGGTGTGTGCTTTGGGTGAGCAGATTTCTTCAGCTGAGGCGATACCGATAGGGCCCAGAGCTGAGGGTCTGAAGCACTTCTATCAGCCAGGCAGTGCGCTCTTTATTTCAAAATGCTTGCCTTCCATTCCTGTGTCTATGTTCTTTCATATTCTGCCAGAGGCAATGGGCCGGGCCACAGCTAGCAAAATTTAAGCTTTGGAGCCCCCCACTTGCCTGAGACCCTTCCAAACCTCTGAACCTATGACATCTGTATTCTTTTTCTTTAAAAGCGGTTCCTCTCACCCCACCAAATGTAGGAGCATCACGAATCCCCAATCTTCCCCCAGTTCTGCTTTATTTACTCTGAGTCTGGCAAGGGGAGGAGAAAGGCAGTTGACATTTGGGTGCCTGCTGTTACCCCAAGGCTAATGTGTGTGTGTGGTGTTTTGTATAATCTGGGTTTGAGAATGCTATTTGCAGTTCCCCAGTGTTCAAAATCTTTGCTTTCTCTGTGTGTTCTTTGTGGGTTCCTTTCCCCTTGCTTGGAGGCCCTTCCTTCCTTTGCTTGTGTTTGCAAGCCTTTCTCATTCTTTTATGTTCAGCTCAAATGCTATCTCCTCACCGAGTGTTTCTCAGTCCTTGACAAAGGGCAGCACGTTTCTTGCTGGATGTTGCTCACGAGTCACTTGCTCTTTGTGTCCACATCCCCTTGGCCCCTCCAGGAGCTCTGAAGCAGCAGGCTCTGTGCTGTGCACCTCTGTGTCCTCAAGCTGGAGTGCAGCTTGTGCCATCAAGTGGGGGCCCAATAAGTGTTGGTTGCCTACTAGCAATGGGATTGATTCTTCAGTCTGGAACAAAAAGTCTTAAGAACATCACATTCTCCTTCTTTTGAGAACTGAGCTCATGAAGCAACTTCTGATAAAGAGCCTTGATTTCCTACTTCCTGATAACAGGGTGAAAATGCTCTCAGGGAATAAAAGAAAGACATTTCTGGAAACAGAAGGTGGATATTTCATTGCCAAAAGAAAAAAAAATCATTTTTTTTAGTTTGTTAATCAGATTATTGATTCAACCCATCAGATTTGGAATATTTCTAAGTTAACAAATGAAGTTTAATTTTAAAAGCTGTTAATAGTTGTAGTCTGAACTCTATGTCATGAGTTTCCAGTCTGTATTCACCAGACATTTTTGCTACAAAAGAGCTCATCTTGCATGTAACAGTTTGTAAATTCCACATTAATCAATGAAGAAACACTTACAGAATCATTTTTGTTTTGTGAATAGTATAACTATATAAGAATGTGCCACAATTTATGTAACTGGTTTGCTTAGTAATTTTTTGATTTTTTGGCCATTATAAACAAAATGCCAGTGATTATCTTTATGCATACATCTTTGCCTATTATATCCAATTGCTAGCATAGATACATTTTTAAAGATGGATTTGCTTTGTCAAGGGTAAAACCATTTTAGCATATCTGTAACTTTGCGCATCTTTATTTTCCTATCTTGGCGAAGCAATTGCAGTTCCCATCCACGGTATAGATTCAGTGCCTGGCAGCAGCTCCTTCCTTTTCTTCATCTCAGTGGACCTTAGTTCTTATCCATGGACTCTGAAAAGACATAGTTGACTTTTTTTTTGCCATACCAGGGATAGAACTCTGGACCTTATGCTTGCCAGGCAGGCACTTATGCCCTTGAGCTATCTCCCTGGCCAAAAAATTGTAGTTGAGTCATCTCATCATGAAGGTTTTCAAAAGAAGTAGGTGTGCTTTTTTTTTTTGGAACAGGGGATTGAACTCAGGCCCTTGCACTTGCCAGGGAAGCGCTTATTCTACTGAGCCATCTCCCCGGCCCCCAGGTGTGCCTTCTTTATGGCTCTGGTTTCTCAGCTCCATGCAGATATTCACAGAGACAGTAGAAGCCACTGTCGGTGGTGGAGGCTGGCAGTCAGGCTCCTCTGTGGACCCAAACCCACCAAGCATAGTCCATTTCAGACCACAGGCAAGTAAGGAGTAGCTTACTGTGTGAAGCATTGACTTCAGAGACTCATCCAGCACGGCACCTACTGCTGACTTAGCTACTACAGCTAACTTGCTCCCCTGAGAGTTCGTGCTTCCATGAACAGCACTTGTCATATGGCTCCTTGTTCACTTAAATCCTACCAGCAACTCTGTAGTGCTTAGAGAACTCATCAGGTTCATAGCTGACAAATAGGCATCTTATTATTGTTTGATTTTGTAATTCCTTGAGCCCTAGTAAATTTGACATGTTTATTGGAAAACTGACTTGTGAACTGAATTGTATTTCTTCTTTGCTCAGAGAACTATGACTTCAAAAATTCCTACAGTCCCAAAGAAAGCAAAACAATACAATGCAAAATAAAACTAAAACTAAACAAACAAGAAAACACCCAAAAATCTAAGTTTTAAAAGTTATTCCATATGCATATTTATAAACACTCTAAGATATTGTATGTATGTATGTATTTCTTTATTCTATGTATTTGGTACAGGGTCTCACAATGAAGCTTGGACTCATAGTGATCCTCCTATTTTCAGTTTCCCTGGCACTGGGATTTTAGGTGTGTGCCACCATGCCCGGACTTGGTGGCTGTTCAGCATACCCAGGGGCAGGGCCAGCATGGCACGTGGTGCCGGGGACTGAACCCCAATCCCTTCACTTGCCAAAGCAGACACTTAGTCCTCTGAGCTATCTAGCTGGCCCTAGATACTGTTTTTAAAACAAAAAAATTTAGGGCGAATGAAGAAATAAGAATAACTTCATATAGTTTATCTATCTAGGGTGTCCAACGGTCTCAGTAGGGCTGTAAGCCAATCAGATGGGTTACATATGAACAGAAGAAGAAAAAACTCAATGGGGTTGCTCAGTTGTTTTAATAAACCTTGAATCCATGGGATTAAGGGAAGATCATTTGATTTAATTACATGACACTAATTGGTGAAGAGAAGAAAATCATTAGGCCATTCAGTCATACAAAGTTCATATTTCCTTCCAATTTGCTTTTGATATTTTATCCTTGTTCCTTTGTGCTCTGCAGGCAGAGTCTAGAAATACCCTCATATTTATTGAAATACACCACAGCAGATTAGGAGGTGCTCTGCTGTGTGTCTGGGTTTGCTATTATGTTTTTAAGCTAAGGGCTCTTTGAACCAGTTATTTTGCTGTTTGAGTCGGATCATTGAACACAAAAACAACCCGTGACAACTCCTTATGTTTGTTACTAAAGTTCATAGGAGAATGAGGTGGCATAAGTAACAGAAGGGGTAAAGTTTTGTGGGAAGGATGAGAATGGCTTCGAAGAAGCAGCAGGAAAATATAGTTGGTCCCTGGTCTGTGGAAGTTCTGTATCTGCTGAATCAAGCAAGGACAGATTGCTAACAAAACAAAGCCACAACAGCCATGATGAGTTACATCTCTACTGAACAATTACAGAATTTTTTTTGCCATTATTCCCTCAACAATGCAGTATAATAGCAATTTACGTTGTGTGTGATATTATCGTCTAGAGCCTATTTGAGGTATGCAAGAAGATGGGCCCAGGTTATATGAAAATCCTACTCCCTTTTCTAGAGGGAATTTGAGCATACATGGATTTTGGTATCTTTAGGGATTTTGGAACCGATCTCCAATGGATACCATGGGACGATTGTGTTCAGCTTTACTGGACTGAACATAAGATTCGCCCAGGGCTCTGTGGGTCAGAGGACTCGGGCTCATCTTCATAAGGGAACTGGCCAAGTAGCAAGATCTCTAGCAGAGAGGCTGTGTGGTGCATGGGAAGTGGCCTGACCTCAGCTCGCAGTCAAACCTTAGGCCATCTCTCTACTTCTAGCACAGAAGGTACAAGTGTTCTCTGGGTCTCAAAAGGCCATGTGAGTCTGTGACAGTGGTTAGCTCAGCAACAACTTATAAAATCAGATGACCTCCACTTGACCCTGGAGAGATAGCCATCCCCCACCAACTTGCAGGATGGGGACTGAGCCAGAAATTCAGTTTATTTATTAAAACTCAGATTATTATGCACACCTGAGTCAGTAGACAGAGATTAATGTCCACTCTAACCACATTTCCTGGGGCCAAACGTCTTAGATCGTTATATACTCAAGAGGACCATAGTTTTATTTAATTGTATTTGTTCATTTACTATAATTTGATACTATTTCCTATGAGCACATATTTAAATAATTATTCAACTAAAATGATGTTTTCAGAGTTAGCCTGGCAAAGGGGATTTGGAATCAGAAGACGCTGGTGATGTATGATGCCTTACCATGTGATTTAGATTTGAATTTCATCATGACTTAACAGAAGTTACGGCAGACTTTTATGGGTATTTGACTGTGGGTGAAGTTACACACAGTAGATTTTTCTTGAAGTCATGAAATGAAATCACTGATTTCTGGTCATAGGACACTGGGCCCCAAATTTTGTAAGTTTCTCCTTCTATTCTTTGCTTTGGAAAATATGAAATTTTAGTCATTGTCTTAAGCTTTGAGTTCCCTTGATGAGAAGTTAGGAGGAAACTCCTGGGGCGGGAACCAAGAAGAGCTCGATTTGAGGCCAAGCTTTGCTTTGTAAGGCTGGCCTCCCTCTGAGGTAGACACTCCCAGTAGGCCTCTCATGACACTTGTCTGTCTTGAGACCTAGAGCCAGCGTGGTGATGGCCGGGTTCCCACACTGGTTTCCGAGTTGCTTCTTTCTTTCCTGTGTGTTGCGTCTTGATCAGTATACAGTGGTTGATTTCACTCATGCAGGTCATGTTGCCCCACAGGACAGACTTATTGCCACCAATGGTGACATTTCAATCAGGGTTGGCATCAGTGCTGCTGTGAGGGACAGTGGCCAGAGAGTGGAGGTGGCTTGTTGGGAGCCCTGCTTGGCCGGTGTCCTTCCTCCTCCCCTCTCTGTGGGGCTGCCTCTCTGTGGGGGCTGCTGCCAGCTGTCACTCATGGCTGTGCTGAAGGGCTCCATGCCCAGCTTCCGCACAGCATCTGAGTGTCCTTGTTGGGATGGCTGTAGCTTATTCACTCAGGTCACAAACAGGCTCATTATTCTTTTGCTTGGTGGGTGTGCAAGGCAGGTGCTTGCACACCTTCAGACTGCACCGAAAGCCACCCTTGGGATGTAGTTTTGGAGAAGAACATGATGAAAGCTTGATTTTCACAGTCGTGTGGAGGCCCTTCCTAAGTAGGGATGGTCTCTCTGAAGTTCTTTGTGCAGGAAAGCAGTGGGAATTCATTCATCAGGGAAAGGAAGGATTTCTCTGATATTATCTTTATCCTGCATCTGCCTCTTTCATTGTGCATATTCCACTAAGTCTTGGAACTGACCTGACCCAGATAGGTGACCTCTGGAGCAGGCCAGGGCTTCTGTTCTGGCCCGTGAGCTATGTATTTTATAGGACAGTCACTCCTGCTTCAGACCCTGAACTCAAAAGTATGATATTGAGACCTCATAGGGGCTTCTGTTTTTTTTTTTTAAACATTCTCCTTCATTGAACATCCAGATTATCAAGTTTTCAATGATATCCCTGTAGATAACCCTGCACAACAACTGAGTCAATGACACCCAGGACCCCAATTCATTTTTATTTTATTTATTATTATTTTTAATGTATTTAGTACAGATTCTACAGGGTCTCACTGCACAGATCAGACTTGTAGTGATTCTTCTGTTTTCAGCCTCCCAAGCACTGGGATTATAGGCATGCACCACCAAACTCAGTCTCATTTGCCATCTCAGTGTGCCTGGGGTGGGGGGTCAGCACGGCACACTGGGGATCGAACCCCAATGCCTGCATCTGCTTAAGCAGGCACTTTAATCCGCTGAGCTATCTGGCTGGTCCAGGACCTCAATTCTTTTAAAATTCTTTTTACTTTTTTTATTGGTACATGTCTGCAGTACATAATGCTCACAATCCTTGCGGGGAGTTGGTACAGGTATAAAACGAGCCTCAATTCTTTTTACATCCCCTTCCATCTCCAGTCTCCCCTTTCATCCCCTCCGTCTCCCCTTCCCTCCATCTCTTGATTTTTTTACCTTTACAGAATAAGACTCTAACTCTTCAGCAGGGAGCAGGGCATGGTGGCTGGTGATGAGGAGGAGCAGAGTCAGGATAGGCTGAAGGCTGCTCTAGTACCCGGTTATCGTTGCAATCTCACGGCTTGAGGCTGCCAAGAATTGGTTTATTACTGCTGCTACTATTGTTGTTTTATTTTTAGGGTAATGTCCGCAGTACAGAAAGTTCACATTCATCTTGTTAAGTTGATACATGTATGTAGTTCACTTGTTTCTTTCATCATCCCCTTCCTACCCGGATCAACTCTTCTATCTCCTCTTTCCTCACTTTCATTTTTGTTGGTACCCTTCTTAGCTCATGTTCACCACATGCCTGGTCTGCAGCCTCTGAGGTTATGACGTTCCTCCACGTGGCTGTTCTTATTGGATCAGGCACAGCATCTGCCAGGTCTGAGGCTTTGCAGAGCCCCACTTTCTAGGCAGTGGTCTGGGAATCCCACCTGCTCCATCCTAATGGCTGTTCTGTCAACTCTTGGACTCCAAGCAACAGCAGCAGCAGGAGAGATGGGCTGGAAGCTGATGTAGGAGCTTTCCAGGCCTTTCCAGAGGGGACACAGGTGCCACTATGTAGAGCTTAGTGACCAGAATCAGACACGTGACCCTGCCCTACTGCAGAGAGGCACGGAGGAGGAGCATCCTCCCACAAACGAGGGTGGAACCTGATATCTGTGGCCCATCATGTTAACCCAGTGGAAACTTCATGGGAATAGCACTAAGACTTATACCCTGAGAGAGGTGGCCGTGGCTGGCATTGTCCTACAGTTTTCTCCCAGTCGGGGACCAGATTGTCTGTTGAACATCCCCAGCATAGGAGTCCGCACGGGACGTCGGTATCTGTGATCCACCCCATCTCTCCTTGGCAGGGGCTGCCTGGGGCTCATTGTGAGAGGGGGGAAATCCCTGGGGAGCAGAGGAGAGGCTATAGTACAGCTCTTTGTCTCTTGCCTCCATCAAGTCATTTCCTGATTCTAAGATTCCTTAAAGTACTCATTTTGCGTAGGCCATGTGGGTGCAGATGTAAGAGTTTGAAAGCTGCTGCTGATTCTCTGGCTCATTTAGGAGCCATCTGGAAGAGCGTTAGGGTCCAGGCGGACGTGCTCCTTCCCTAGCCTCTGGGAGCTGTCCCTAGGGAGCAGATACATGTCCACTTGGTTATAGATCACTTCTCTCATTGGTGCTAAATTAAATTTTAAAAGTCTTCTAAACTCCTGAACCAGCTCATGGCAGGATCTTGGGTTTCGGGATGCTGAGTCCTGTGCTTGGCACTCATTAAATACATATTGCATTTGTTGCATGATTTCATGTGTGCATTTATACGGGCAGCAGTGGCCTCCAAATGCCAGCCTGGGAATGGCTGAACCAGAAGTGCCTGGGACCCAGGGGAAAGGCGGGATCCCCGGCCCCCCCCAGATTCACAGAATCCCAGTCACTTGGACAAAGGCACAGAATCGTTATTGGGATGAGCTCAGGGTCTAGATGCATAGGTAGCTCCAGGATGCTCTGCAGATGAGAGGGTCCTGTACGTGCTAAGCCCTGCTGCTGGGCCAGCCTTTGCCCTAAGTGGGCGGTGTGTGACAAGTCACTTCATCCCAGTAGTCTCAGTTTTGTCATCAGTATTGTGATGAGATCAAATTGATTTCTTTTCTTTTTTCTTTTTTTTGTATTTTAGGAAAAGTCTACAGGGTGTTAAGGGTCTCACTACTAGATCGGACTTGTAGTGATCCACCTCTTTACAGCCTCCCAAGCTCTGGGACTACAGGAGTGTGCCACCATGCCCAGTCTCAATTGTCTTCTCAGCACACCCCAGGGGCAGGGCTGGCACGGCAGGCCTGGGATGGAACCCCTGCCCCTGTGCCTGCTTGAAGGTGCTTTAATCCACTGAGCTATTTGGCCAGCCCTTGAACTGATTTATTGGAATGAAAATGACATAGAGTCCTAATATATAAACAAATAAAAATAGGGCAGTGGTAGTGGAAGCCACAGTTAAATTAGCCTTTTGTTCCAAAAAACATCCAGGAGGGCTGCCCAAGAATTCCAGGGATTTTTAGGGACACAGCTGGGGACTCTTTGGGACAGTGACCATTAAGAATCCATTTGCCTTAGAAATCTTTGAATATTGGCATTGAGAGGTGGGATATGGGACTCTTTCAGACTCTCTCTCTCTCTCCCTTAATCTTGGGAGACAAGTTTCTTTTCCAGTTTTTAGGTGAAGTGTGACAGCGATTTGAGAAGAGAATATCTGAAATCCATTTGAAAGTGCAAACTTGTTTTTCTTCCAAGTTTCTTCCTTTAAAAAAATTTAATGGAATTTTCAGGTTCAGGTCATGATTTTTGAAAGTTGAATATCAGCTCACAGGCTTTAACATTTCCCAGTATATTTGGCCAAAGTCCTGGTGGGAAAATGAGGTACATATTTAGTAAACTTGCATGAAATGAAGTGTAGATTGTGTAAGCAGACAGTGATTTTGTTTTTGTGGCATTGAACTATTCAGATATCTACTGGACTCCTGATTCCTTTTGTTTTAGGATGGCAAGTATTTATTATATTAGAATGACATAACATCAGCATGACAGAACTCCTTGAGGAGTAAGAACTTAAAATAAGCTCTAGCATTGTCCTGGTTTACCAAAGGCCTGGCTCCTACAAGATTTGAATTTAACACATTTAAGAACTTTATTTTTTTAAATGACTATTTCCAACATGCCACAATGGTGACTTCTAGGTTTCTTAATGCTTTATTCCTGAGCACTGATCCACACAGTTCCTAAGAGGGCACACTCATCTATCATTCCAACACAAAACACCAATAAAATTTAGACAAGCTCACCTTAAGATAATATTGTTACCAAGTTATCAGTCCAAAGCCAGATTTTACCAGCTTCTATTCACTCATTCATAATGAGACCAGTATGAATTTTCATGTTAATTTTTGAATTTGAATGTAATAGCCCTATAGTTATTATTATTATTATTATTATTATTATTATTATTATTATTGCAGCCTGAAGATGCCATAAGGGCATTTCTGGTTTTCCTGTGAGAAACTGGGTTCCAACCAGAGCATCTGGAGCCTGATAGCTTTGCTTAAGCAGGTACTTAAACAACTGAGCTAATGGGCAGGCCCCCAAATATTGACATGTTTTTTTTTTTTTGGCAGAACCAGGATTGAACTCAGGCCCTTGTGCTTGCCAGGGAAGCACTTATTCTACTGAGCTATCTCCCCAGCTCCAGCCCTATAGTTTTAGTATGCAGAAAGTATTAAATGGGAATTTACTTATACACTTTATTCATTCATTAAACATTATGAAATAATGTCTATGGATATGAGAAGGTAACTTCTTGAGATATAGGTGAACTATATTTTTTACTCTATTGCTCGTAAATGTAGGCAGAAATGATAAATGCTAAGAAAACCATAGTTAGTATAAAATGAATGAGGGTCCAGGGAGATAGCTCAGTAGAATAAGCACCTGCCTAGCAAGTGCAGGGTCCTGAGTTCAATCCCTGGTATCACAAAAAAGAAAGGAAAAAAATATATAATGAGCACCACAAACAGAATGGGGTGATCTAGAGAAGGATCTGGGTGCTGAGTGAGAGCATATTTAGCAGTACACAAAACAGCTGGAGACTTCCTGTTGCTGTGTACATGGGTCTGTATCTCTGAGACAATAACCCACTGTTTCAGAAATGTCTTAGAGGGAAAAGCTGAAATCTTAAAGGGAGAATATGAAAAGCCGAGGACAGAAAGTTGGAAAGAAGATGAAGATCCAGAAATCCCCAACAGATAGTCTCATATAACAAATATTTTTTCTCATCAAATATTTTATCAGATTATTTATTTATTAGACAACTGGGTCATTGCAATTCATATTTCGCTGTGCTTGAAAGTTCTCTACAATCTGTTATCTGCTTTGGATTAGGTTTGGAGAAAACTGTCTCTCTAGTAGCTTAAATAAAAAGTTAAACATTTACAGTGGCCTTTTTTGGTTAGTGATAGGATATGAATGACCACTACTGGGGAAACTTTTTGCTGAAAATAGGTAACGTCCTGTAGATTTGCCTCTTGCTATTCTATTAATTGAACTGCTGGCATGCTTATTCTTTTAGACCTATTCTAGCAGTACTAGATTCGCCAGATAAAAAATACAAAGATCAGTTCAACCTAGGAGGTAATCAATTTTTCATGCTCATTATCATTTAGATGAGGCTCTTAGGAGGCAGTGCTTGCAGCAGGACGTATCTTAATGCTGAGTAACAACTCCTTCCTCTAGGAGCTGAGGGGGAGGACCTATAGATATGCTCCCTGTGTAAATGACAAGATCTTATGTTTTAGGATGGAGAGAAAATCAAAAGGAAATTCATCATGAAAAACGAGAGTCTGAGAAATGATAGAATCTACTGCCCCAAAGCATCCTAGTTTCATCAGTGTTATAGCTGCTTAACCTTTGTCACTCTTTGCCTTCTGACTGTCTAAATGAAAAAGAAAAGCACTCAAAGCTTAAGCGTTTATTAACAATTTTAAATCTTGGCTCCAACTGTTTCGTGCTTCATATTGGGGTGGGAGAGACATCTATTTCTCTGTGAATTAAAAATGAAAAATATTTACATTGCCTCGCTTACTGTGAATTCATTGTCCCTTCTTGAGGACCCGGGGATACCCCAGTGGAGTGTGTGTGCATGTGGCTTGGGACACATGCAGCCACACCAGATGCTTGTGCCTCCCTGGGGAGGCCGAGGCCAAAGTCACCAACGAGCCATGTGAGGACTGAGTCAGGGAAGCGAAGAAACACTGATAGTTTCCCCCAAAGTCAGATTAAATTCTTTTAAAGTATTGAAAGTATTCTCTTTACCGTAAGAGGCTCTGGCAGTGATATGTGTGGTTTCCAAGACTGTGCACAGCACCAGCAAAACTCCAACTAAATACCCAGCTTTGATCTCAGCGTTGCTTATTAGAACAACAATGCAAACCAGCTGTCCCCTGGTGTTTGGCAAAGAAAGATCCAATTAGCTGGCCGTCCTCCACCTGTTTCTAGGTTTATCCATCTCATGAGCTAGAAGAGCCGCCAGTTTGCATGAATTTGAACCATTAAATGCAAACCAGGGGGTGAGGGGAGGTAGGGAGGACTGTTACTCTGAATTGCTGTAGGGGGTAAGAAATGGCCTCTCTGGCTTGGATATCTGTGAAAGTGGCAGTTTAGCAAGATTCTGCCCTTAACACTGCTTCTTACTGTGAATATGTCAATGGAAAGGCCAGGAATAAATTTTGTTTCTATGAATGTAAATATAGAGTCATTTTGGGATATCATGCATTTGTTGGGATTTTCTTGTTTGGTGATCGGCAACATTAAAAGTGAGCTGCCCAGCTCTACCGTAATTAACCCTATACCTGCATGGCAGTATTCAGGTTTCAGGAGAACTCATTACTCAGGTTTTCCATTGTGAATTTGTCAAAAATATCATGATTAACTCAGCAATGAATAAGGCCTTCAGTCACCATTATTCCATCTTTTAGAGTCAAGTAAATAATTGGTATCTGACCCTTTAGGCCCTGAATAAAACATGTAATGATGCAGCTCCTGGAAAAGCTACAGGCCTATGTGTTGCTGGACTCATTCACATTCTCAATAGAGCCATCAATAAAGCAATCATTTCTCAGAGCTGAAGACTGAAAAATCTGTTGTATTACACTTTCCAATCTCTTCAAAATCACATTTTAAAAATCCATTTTGTTGCAAGATGACCAATCTCATCTGATTTATAAGCTGTGGCTTGAGAGGAAATACGGGAGGCTTGGAGCTGCAGTCCAGGAATAAATGTGCTGGCTGGAAGCAGACACTTCCTGCATTCCGAGCAGCTTCCGGGACTAACTTCAGAATGTGTCTGTTTATGACTTTTAAGTCACGTAGCAAATATTCATCTGTGGGGCGGCTGGAGTGCGATATCTATAGTCCAGTATGAGCTTATATCTGGGGTTTACATCCAGTTCCACTCTATGTAGTAAGAAAATATGTAAGCAAATGTCTTTTCTAGAACTCTCTTTTTGTACCATTTGTAATTCTGAAAGAATTTTGTGAGTCTTCACTTCAGCTGTCAGGTGTCCTTAAAATGATTCCATCTTCAGCGGGGTTTCAGCTTCCACTACTCTCAGTAATGTTGCACTACATTTTAAAGGAGATATCAGCATTCATTGGATGTCCTGGTCATGGCAGGCGGTGATGTACCAGGGACAAGGCTCTTCACGGGCAATAGGAGCAGTTTCTTTAGGTCATTTTATTTATTTATTTATTTATTTATTTATTTATTTATTTACTGGCAGAACCGGGGTTTGAACTCAGGTCCCTGCACTTGCCGGGCAAGCACTTATTCTACTGAGCCATCTCCCTGGCCCATTCTTTAGGTCATTTAAGGCTGTGAATTTTAACCCATCTACATTTTCAAGTTAGTTATTCTATCCTGCCTGTGACCAAAAGCAAATAAATAATTTATTGATTGGATTTCTATGCCCTTGAATAAAAAATTGAATAAAGAAAATATATTGCTCCAAACTATGATCACTTGCTTCATGTTTAAAAATCATTCTTTAGGAGAAGTTATTTTCCTCTGTGAATTTGCTTGACTATCACTTGGTTTGAGCACAGCTGATCAATATCTTCAATAACTTCTGTTAATTCTCAAGTCCTCTTCTCTCTCCCTTCTTCTTGCCCCTCCTGCTGTTGAAGATACGCTTGTCATGTGACTCAAGTGACTTCAACATTTGTCTGAAAGTTTTTTTTTTTTTTTTTCATTCTTTTTGACCTTGATTTCCATGGAGACAGCCCTGCTAAAAGCATGGCTTTATATTATTTTCTCGACGTTTTTCTCTCTATATACCTTCAGATCCACTTTGGGCTTCTTAATAAGATCATTCTAAAGCCTGAGCCTTAGAGTGAAATTTTCTTTTTTTTTTTTTTCTCCATAATTTTATTGAGAAACAAATAGCAATGAGATGGTTTCAAACCAAATTGGTAGGACAGTTTCAATAATTAACACATTGCATACATTTTTCCTAGTGGTTAATTGCTGTACAAGATGCGGATATGATATCCTATTTACAAACACTATTAGAACAAATCTCTCTATTCATTAAGAGAATGTAACTATATATCTATCCTAACCATTTAGAATACACAGATACAAAATGGAAAGTCATCTGTATCCCCTTTTCTTGTTTATTTCCATTACTTGAATATTATAGGTTTATTAACTCAGCAAAATATTCTAAAAGAGTCCAGTATCCCGTAATAGTATTGGGTCTTCCGCTTGACTGGCAATGTCAGAAATTGTTGACCTGAGTCCCCTACAGCTCAGCATAACACCATGGCTTTACTTCTTATATTTCATTTTTATACTTTTCTGCTGGATGGTTAAGACCAAGGTAAGGCAGGACCTGTGCAACAAGAGTTGTAGCTTTTGGGTCTGAGAAGGACAGTGAAGTTCCCTCAGGATGTATCCTGAGATCCTGTACCTCAGATTGTAGAAACTGTGTCAGTGTCAGCCATGTGGATGAGTCACGGCCATTGCTTGGCCAATGTGCTCTCTGTGAAAGTCTGAGTGAATGTTTTCTCTCCATGTGACTCTCCTTAGGCACAAAGAGTGAAATTTTCTTTTGCTGTAATAGTTTCTTTACTTTTGTAACTTCCTTTGCTCGGTCCACTTGGTGGAATTACTGCTGCTCATCATGACGGGCGTTTTTGTCTGCCTCTGATTGACTGCTCGTCTGGATAGACTTATAGCTGAGTCTTAATATCTGTGGGCCTTGTCACCATGGATTCAACCAATCATGGATAAGAAATATTTTAAAAATGTATCTGTGTGCAACTTTTTTTTTGGTACTGGGGATCAAACTGAGGACCTTCCCTTGCCAGGTATGTGTGTATGCTGCTGAGTGATCTCCCAGACCCCATAATAAACTGTACAGTTTTTTTTTTTGTCATCATTCCCTGAACCACACAACATAATACTTTTTTGTTGGGGGAGGTACAGGAGATTGGACCTAGGACCTTCACACTACGTCCTTGGCCCTATTTTTTATTTTTTTATTAAGTCAGTAAGTTTCTCATGCTGGGCTTGAACTTGTGATCCTCTTGCCTCAGTCTCCCAGAGTGCTGGGATTACAGCTATATTCCACCATGCCTGGTTTATAGTAACTACTTAATCGCATTTACATTGTGTTATGTATGACGAGTAATATAGAGACATTTAAAGATTACGGGAGGATTTGTGGACTTCTGCGCAAGTCCCACTCTGTTTTATGTAAGGGACTTGGGCAACTGTGGATTTGGCATCCTCAGGAGGCCTGGATCCAGCCTCCCAGAGACACCAGGCGACGACTTTGTGTCCTCTCCCAGCCCAAGCCTGGGTTATCCTTATCAACTGGGTTCTCACCACAAGCCCACAACCCCTTGGTTTATTTCACCCATGCTGTCTTTGCTTGAATTTACCAAAAATGGCTAGAGGAGTCAGGATATTATGTTGAACAACCTCACACTCATTTCCAGTGGGGATAAAGACCAAAACCCTTAATACTGCCTGCAACGTCCTCTGTGAACTGACGCTCTTGGGTGTCCCTCTTTCTCCTGGGCTAGCTGGTCAGGTGTTCTTTTAGTTTCTCTTCCTCGTGGTCATGGACTTTTGCTTAGAGCAGGTCCTCCCTTGATCTTCTCCTCACCCTTAATCCAGGCTAAGTGTCAACTTTCACTTCCTCTGTCCAGGAGGGTGGTGCTCTAGAGAAAGGCCCTTGTCATCTCTCCCCTCTGGAGCATCACAGCTGCCCGGGACCTCATCCCAGCTACAATTTCATGTTTACTTTTTTGATTATACATTTGACAAACATGTAGATTAAAGATGCTTCTGCTTTTCTTTGTTCCCTCAACAATTTTCCTGTGTCCAGTGAATATGTGCAGTAAGTGGAGTATGGAACTCCTGAAGCAAATGATATTTAGGCATCTTCTTCAGTTACTTAGAAGTTTTCTCCCTATTGAAGTGTCACCTCTTTTCCTAATTCTACCCCATAGGGTCATACAAATAAATGCCTTTCTGTGATGGCACTGCTGCCCAAGGCGTGGTGGAGTGGAGGGAGCCTTCCAGTTGCACTTATCAGAACCGAGGGCCTGGCACTGTGTTGATCTGTAAAGTGCAGGTAATCACAGTTGCTTGATCCAGTACAGGTTAAAAATCCATTTGCTGGGTACTTTTGTGTTCTGTACAGTGTATTAATATTTGGGATAAAAAACAAGTTACACATATAGGATATCCTTGAGGAATTTGTACCCTATTAAAGAAATCTAAGCAAATGCCTCAGGCAAGGATTCTGTTAAGAGCATGTTTTATTTAGGAGCCGATGTGATTTTCCCCCCATTCTCAGGTAACTATAAGCACTAGGAAGCTGCAGGGTTCAAATCATTTCTCATTTCTAACCCACAGTGAGTAGGCAGCCTGTCAGCCAGCACTCGCTCGCCAAGTGGTTGTGACCTAGGAGTGCGCGGAGAGCAGCTGAGGGTAGATGGGGCAGGCAGAATTCTGGGAAGAGCGTCGCTTGTTTTTCTGGCTGTGGGGAGCTTTGTTGGGAATTTAGCCATGAACACCTGTGCCCTGCATCCTACCCACAGCCAGCGTCCTTCGCTGTGTGACGTCTGTGTGTACAGATGGGTTCTTTACATAAATAGACATTTATCCTCTGCCTGAACCAGGTGGTGTCTTTCCGTCATTCCCTTCATCCTGTGCGGAGATCGATGATGTACAGAGACAAGGTCTGGAGGCAAGCGGGAGCACCATGTGCTGCCGCAGGAATGCGAACTGGTGCAGTGTTTTTGGAAAACTGGCTTTTCCCACTAAATGTGGAGCAGTGCATTACAATGACTGTATTCGTACACTTAGTTGCATTTGCAGCAGAAGTGTGTCCATGTATTCACCAAAAGACTTGCACTAGGACAGTCACAGTGGTGCTGTACATAGTGGCCCCAGACTAGAAACTACTCATATGCCCACTAGTAGTAGATATGACCAACCTGCTTTTATTTGTACATCAGAATAGTATGCAGCAATGAAAATGAATAGTGTTCGACAATGATTACACTATATATAGTCATCAGTTGCCTAAAATACAAGAACAGATGAAAGAGACTACAAGTCAGGATAGTGACTGCCCTTGTTAGGGTGGGTAACCAAAAGACAGCCCAGGGTAGGATTCTTGGGGGTGCAGATAATGACCTATTTCTTGTTCTGGCACCAGGTAAAGACTGAGAGTCTGTTGTGCTTTACTTTCATGACTTGTGCACTTACTTGGATGTGGGATCGTATGTGACTACAAAGTTTACAAACTTTCTTTCCCCTACCCCCACCACCTTATTTTGACAGGTGCTGGTGTTGCAAGAGTAAAGTGTGCCACGCTATCATATAGGAAAGGAGTAGGCTTGCTGCACATTTCAGGTTGGGGTGAGGTTTGAAAAGTGCTCCTGTGGTTGTGGGAGGCGTTGTGCACCAGTGGTCCACAGCCCAAGGGGTGGGAGGCGTTGTGCACCAGTGGTCCACAGCCCAAGGGGTGGGAGGCGTTGTGTACCGGTGGTCCACAGCCCATGGGGTGGGAGGCGTTGTGCACCGGTGGTCCACAGCCTGCGGGCCTGGTCCAGGAGCTGCGGAGCCCTTGAGGCGAGCTGACTCAGCATCTGCTTCCGTGTTCTACTAGTTTTCATTTGGGTCTGACAATCTTAAGTAGAAAGCATTTCACTTTTGTTATGTAAATTGCTCTTATAGATGAGAAGTTATCCCCAGAATTGGGATTCCTCCAGAAAACTGCTGGCTGTTCCTTGAATATCTTGTAAAATGAGACCCTAGAGAATGAAGAAACTTTTATCCTTAGAATTTTGTAGTGATCCTGGGACTGAACCCAGGGCCTGCAGACTAAGCTACAGCCCAGACTTTCGTTTTCAAAATTCATTTATTTTTTTGTGAGTACCTTTTGGTCATACATAATGACTATAGGGGAAATTTATACGTGTTCATAATATATCTTAATTCTGTTTCTGCCATTCCTCTCTCCTCCCTTCCACCCTACTCCTCCCCATTTACAAAGGCTCTGTTTCCATTTTCCCCTTTTATTCTCTTTTTTAAAAAAATTCCTCATTCCCTTCCTTCTCTCTCCCTTCACCCTGGTTCCCATTTCCCTTTAAACAAGATCTTCCTAGTTCCTTGTATCTGTGCTCTATTTTGCTACTTATTTATAGGACAGAAGCAATGAAATATTTATTTTTCTTTTATGTATTTGTTATAGGGTCTCACTACACAACTCGGACTTGTAGTGATCCTCCCATTTTCAGCCTCCCCAGCACTGGGATTACAGGTGTGCGCCTCCATACCTGGTCTTGGTGGCCAGCTCAGTGCGCCTGGGGGCAGGGTCAGCATGGCATGGGGGACTGGGGACCTAACCCCAGTCCCTGTTCTTGCCTACGCAGGCACTTAGTCTGCTGAGCTATCTCGTCAGCCCTGCAAAGCAATATGTAAACATGGGTCCAATTTATTTCTTTTTTTCCATAATTTTATTGATAAAAATAGCAGTGAGACAGTTTCAAATCAAATTGGTAGGACAGTTTCAATAATTCACACATTGCATACATTCCTCCCAGTGGTTAATTGCTGTACAAGATGTGGACATGAAAAAAAAAAAAGATGTGGACATGATATCCTATCTACAAACACCATTAGAACAAATCACTCTATTCATTAAGAGAATGTAACTATATATCTATCCTAACCACTTTGAATACACAGATACAAAATGGACATTCATCTGTATCCCCTTTTTTGTTAAGTTCCATTATTTGAATATTATAGCAAAATAATCTAAAAGAGTTCAGTAATCCATAATAGTATTGGGTCTTCTGCTTGACTGGCAATGTCAGAAATTGTTGACCTGAGTCCCCTATAGCTCAACATAACACGATGGCTTTACTTCATATATTTCGTTTTTATACTTTTCTGCTGGATGGTTAAGACCAAGGTAAAGCAGGATCTATGCAACAAGAGTTGTAGCTTTTGAGTCTGAGAAGGTCAGTGAAATCCCCTCAGGATTTATCCTGAGATCCTGTACTTCAGATTGTAGAGCCTTTGTCAGTGTCAGCCATGTGGATGAGTCATGGCCTTTGCTTGGCCAATGTGCTGTCTGTGAAAGCCTGAGAGAATGTTTTCTCTCCATGTGACTCTCCTTAGGCACACTCTACATCACTGATCACTTTCCTCTTTGACCCCATAATCTCCTTGATCAGAAAATTTAGGACACTGCCGAGTTACATGATGTTACAGTACAAGTTCTCATATGTCCTGAGTCTTAATTGACCTTAGAAGGCTAGGGCCAAAATGTTGGCTTTCCTTGCAGCCCTCCTTTTCATCTAATTTTGGTCTGCAAACTTAGGTTGTTAACCCTCCAGAAGACAAGCTTATTGTGATTACCATACAACTTAGGCTGTTAAGCTTAACCTCACTATCTGTCTGCATATCAAACATTTTAGGCATAATATGGAACAGGTATTTTTCATCAAGTATTGATATGTTGAACTTTAAGTCCCTACAGAATAATTTATTTCATTTAAGATGATGATTTCAAGATGCAACCAATTACCTAAAATGTCTCAAGCTTATCCTTTTTATGGCAGAATAACACTCCATTTGTGTAAATACCGTATTTTCCTTATCCCTTCATATGTTGATGGGCATATGTGCTCCTTCCAAGGTTTGTCTCTTCTGGCCAAGTTGCATTTCTATCTGCACGGCCATGCATGGAGCACTGGTGGGATGACTTTTCCTCTTTCAGAAAGATACTCAAAAGAGGAATAGCAGGGTCAAATGGAAACTAGTTTTAGTTTGTTGAGGAATCTTCACGCTGCTTCCCATATTGGTAGTACCCATTACACTCCTGGCAATAATGGAGCAGAGCTCCTTTTTCTCCACAGACCCTCCATCCTCGGTTATTAGTTGATTTCTTGATGGTAGCCATCATTTCTGGAGTGATATGGAATCTCAGTGTTGTTTTGATTTGTGTTTCTCACACAACCAGTGATGCTAAAGATTTTTACCTGTGTTTATTTGCTACTTGTCCTTCTTCGTCTGAGGTGTGTTTATTCACTTCAGATGCCCATTTTTGGATAGGTTCTTTAAGGTTGGGAGGTCTAAGCTACTTCAGTTCTTCATGTATTCGAGGTGTCCTCTGTCTGAGGAACAGCTGACAAAAAGTTTCCTGTTCTGTGTGTTGTCTCTTCACTCTGAGGACAGTCTCCTCTGCTGTGCAGATGCTTCTGGATGTGATGCGGTCCCACTTGTTGAGTCTTGTAGTATGTTCCTGCGCAATCAGGATCTTGTTCATACAGTCCTTAGCTACACATGTGTCTTCCAGAGTTTTACCTGTTCTGTCTTACAGCCTATTAAGTTTTACTGGTTTGATAATTAGAACTTTGATCCAGTTTTATTTTAGTTTAGTGCATGATGAGAGATACAGATTTTCAGCATATGAAAAGCCACTTTTCCAAGAACCATTTATTAAAGAGGCTGTTTTTCTTCTAGTGAAGATTATTTTACTTTTATTTTAAAATCGGGTCTCATTAAATAACTTAAATTGTTCAGGCTGGGGTTGAATTGGTGATCCTTCTGCCTCAGCCTCCTAGCACGTAAAGGGTGTAAGCATGGGGCTGATACATTCTGCTACAAGTTATATTTTTAGCTGTAAAGTTGCAGTTTCATATGCTTAGGAGATGAAATATTTAGAATATTTAGGTAGAATATTTTTTTCATTTTAAAATTAGGAAGTATAAGGTGTTGAAGATGGTTTTTAAAAATAAGTGCAGTGACTATTTTTTTTGTGTGTTGAAACCCAGGGTCTATGTGTGACCTAAGCAAGTGCTTTCTCTGCCACAGAGCTACATCCTTAGCCCTGTGGTAACCTAAGAAGCCCCCCACACCTCCCTGGTCATTGGTCTATAACAGTTTCTTGAAGTCTTGTCTTTATAACCAATACCAAGAACCTTCACAGGGCACTGGGTCAACAGTGGTGTGAACCTGAACTCCAAACCATCACCTTTCAAGAAGCTCTGTATATTTAGACCAGTTCTTAATTCTTGGAAAGGGATTCTCAGGTTCTGGGCTCTGTTTCACTCCACTTCTGGCCACATCCTTGCCTGGGGGACAAGTGGTCCTCAGGGTGAAGGAGCCATGGATCCTTTTCTAGAACCAGATTCCAAGTGTTAGTGAGATTTTTGCCACTGCTACAGAACACCCTACCCAACCAGCTAAGGAGGAGGACAGGTTTACTTTCGCCCACAATTTTTCAGTTTCAGTTTATGGTTTCTTGGTCTCATTGTCTTCAGGCCTGTGCTGAGATGGTACATCCTGGTGGGTGAGTGGCAGAGGAAGTTGCTCCTCTTGCAATGGCCAGCAGGAGGTGTTGCAGGGAGAGAAGGGATGGGGGCCTCTTGTCCCCTTAAAACAGTCCCCCCCAATGACCTAACTTCCTTCCTCTGGGCTTCACCTCTTCAAGTTTCTACTCTTCCCAACACTGCCATCACCCAAGATCTCAGCCTTCAATACACAGGTCCTGGGGGACTTTTAAGAGCCAAGCTGTAGCAGATGAGCAGGTGTAGGTATTCATGGGGAGTAGGGTAGTTGTGAACTGAGCTGAGTCCAGGCTGGGAAGCCATGGGTTTGTGTTCATGGCCTCTTGAGGACGGAACCGGCTGTTAGAAGAAAAAGGGGGAAGACCTGCTAATGGGTTGTCTGCTGGCCACCATGGTGACTACTTCCCACCACCTCCAGTAGAAGAGTGCCAAGGACTTGGAGAGTCCTGGATTCTAATCTAACTTTTGAGTTGTGGTAAGGTACAGGAATAAAATACATTTGTTTGCTAGTTTGATTCTTGATATGCTTTTCATGGTTGCCTACATGTCTTGAATTGATCTAAAATATTTATGGCAATTTCTTTCAAAGGAAAACTAAGGTGTGTGGTCATCCAGTATACTCACCAGATCTGGTATGATGGACTGCTGCTCTTCTTCAAACTCAAAATAACATCTGAAGGTAAATGTTTCAAATCAGTTCAGGACACTGAGGCAGCCCCAGCAAAGCATCTAAAGACATTGGTGAAGGAGGACTTTCAGAACTGCTTCTGAGACTGTCAAGAATGATGGGACAAAAGTGCTTACAGTGAGGGACACTCTCGAGGGGATTCTTGGCAATGGGTCTTTCACTATAACATATTTCAAGAAGTAATTGCATTGTTGAGCACTGCATTTGTAGTCTACATGTGATGTATGGGTTTCCATTTCTACTGCTATTATGGACCTTTCAACTGTTAGAGATTATCACCTGGGACATCAATAATTATGAACTGAAGGAGAAACCCTGTCAAAGGCCACACTGAATTTTTATAACAAAATTATAAAAATAATTAAGGTGCTGGGGAAATAGCTCAGTGGTCTAAGCGCCTGCCTGGCAAACATGAGGTCTTGAGTTAGATCACCCACACCACAGGCCCCACAGCCCCCAACCCCAGGCCTAGCCCTGAGATGGGCCCTCCCAGTGTTGGGGAGGCTGAGAGAGGAAGATCATTAGAAGTCTGAGCTGTTTAGTGAGACCCTGTACCAAATCAGTAAATAAAAATTTAAAAAATTTAGAGAAACATTAATGATTTTTACTTTATTTATTTATTTTTGAGGCAAAGTCTCACTGTGTAACCCAGGATGACCTCAAACTCTTGGTGATTATCCTGCCTCAGCCACCAAAGTGCTGGGATTACAGGTGTGTGACATCATGCCTGGCCTTTAATGATTTTAAAATGTGCCCTAGAGTTACCTGCTCAGCTGGGGCCATCATCTTTGACAATAG
Organism: Octodon degus; assembly: GCF_000260255.1. Lineage (NCBI taxonomy): Eukaryota > Metazoa > Chordata > Mammalia > Rodentia > Octodontidae > Octodon > Octodon degus. The sequence goes on from NW_004524651.1 coordinate 4,452,137, forward strand.
ACCATGATGTAAGTGACTCTTTGGCGGCCCTGTTGACCTAGTTGGAGGAGAATGGTGAACAGGATCACTCTGCCAGTGAATCTCAGTGAGGCAAACACACTTATATTTTCCAAATTTAGAGATCTCAGAATGTTCTATGCATGACAGCTGACACATTTCTTTCCCTTAATTCCTCTACCTCTTCTGCAGAGAAGGGGCAAACAGGCACAGATTGCTTTTCATGAACCTCAGTGCTTGTCCTTCTTACTAAGTGGTGATAGTTTTGCAGTGCGGACACCTGTACTGCTGAGTGGAGAAAACTGTCTTCAGGCATTGTGCCAATCATATTCCTTTTTTTTGTTTTTGTATTTTAGGGAAGGATCTACAGGGTGTTCAGTGTCTCACTACTAGATCAGACTTGTAGTTATCCACCTGTTTACAGCCTCCTAAGAGCTGGGATTACAGGTGCATGCCACCATGCCCAGTCTCAATTGCCATCTCAGCATGCCCTGGCAGCAGGGCTGGCACAGGAGGCACGGGGATTGAACCCTCGGCCTCTGTGTCTGCTTGCAGGTACTTTAATCTGCTGAGCTTTTTTTTCCAGTCTTATATTCCTACTAGTGCTATATCAGTCACTTTCCCAACACTGGGACAAAATACCTGAAGTCCACACCTTACAGGAAGAGACATTTATTTTGGCTCACGGTTTTAGAAGGCTCAATCCTTGGTTTCCTGGCTCCAAGGCAGAAATACCATGGTGGAAAGTCACAGTGGAGGAGAGAGGCTCATCCATGGCAGCTGGGAACAGAAAGAGGAGCTTTCTAGGTCACAGCCCTAACCCTCCTCTTTCAAGTAGGCCCCACCTCTTAACAGCACAGCCAACCAGGATCACATCAGAGACTGACCTCCCTGATGAACACAGCTCCACAGCGAGCCAGTCACCTTCCCAAAGCACACCTTGAATGCATGAGACTCTGGGGGACACTTTACATTTAAATGATAACAAATTGAAACCAAAAAATACTTTTTCATTTAATTTTGTATTTTTTTGAGTCATTGGTGAGGCTGGGTAATATTTTTATATTTGCTGATTTCAGTGATTTATCTTGTGGTTTGTTTCTGCTCATCTCCTTTGTGTCTCTGTATTGTTAGTTTCAGGAATCAAAAAAACCAAGCTTTTGTGAGTTCTTCATGCATTATATATTGGCTGTCATTTTGGTAGCATTTACTTTAAAAAAATAATTTTATTGAGGTACAGCATTGTTATGGTTTGTATGTATTTGTCCCTTCAAAGCCTCATGCAGTCATTGAGGCATGGTTCTACAGTTTGTTATTCATTCATGACCCAAGGCTGGGATTATGGGTCTGAGAACTTCTGGGATTATGAGTGTGAGTGCTACACAGGGCAAATAAGGAGAAGAGAGAGACTTTCTCTCTTTAGTCATTTTTGCCACTGTTCTTCCCTTTGCTTTCTTGCTGTTTGCCACCACCATGAAAGGTTGTCCTCTGCCGTGTGCTGCTCTGCCTTGCAGCCAGCAGAGTATGGACTGAAACTTCCAGTAACTGTTAGTTAAATAAACCATTTATTTATTTATTTATTTATTTATTTAATTTTTTGTGGAACCAGGGATTGAACTCAGGCCCTTCTGTTTGCCAGGGAAGCGCTTATTCCACTGAGTCACCTTCCCAGTCCCCTTTTCTTCCTTTATTTTCAGTATTAGGTATTTGTCCCAGCAACAAGAGAAGAGTAACTAAGACAGAATTTGGTACCAGAGAAGTGGGGTTGTTGCTGTGGCTAAACCTGACCATGTGTATTACAAGCTTTTGGGAATGGCTTATGGGAAGAGATAGGAAAGGTTTGGAGATGTCATCTACAAAGAGAAGCACTGAAATGGCTTTGTCTGTACTGTATGGGAGATTTTCATCAGAGCTCAGAAGACCAGAAGGTTGATATAAATCCTGCCTGTAAAGACCAGGCTGGGGAGGTTTGGCTTGGCAGAAAGTTTGTATGCATTTTGCTCCTGTCCAGAGACTTTGCCTGAGACTGAATTTCAGCATGGTGGACTGATTAGTCTGGAAAAAGATGTGTCAAAGCTGTCGAATATTGAGGCAATAGTATGGCTGTTGTTGGGGGCTTTTAGCCAGATTTATGTTGAGAATCAAGAGCAAAGAGGCCAGCAGGATGATTTAAAATGTGAGTTTGGCTAGAAAGGAAGCTCCAATAAAGCTGTGGACTGCAAAGATAGAGCTGAGAGGATCTCTATTGCTGAGAGGGAACAAGAGAATGGAAAGGATGGCCTGAGAGTATCACAGGAGGCCGAGGGCCTCAACCCTTCACAGCCTCAGGTGAGGGACTTTGCCTTGGGGAAAAAGCCAATGAACAAGCCCCATGTTCCACAGTGGCAGCAATGGCCTCACAAGGATGGTGCTGGTATGGAGAATTTATTCCTGGGAATCAAGGTCAGAGTCCAGGCCAAGAGAGAGGAATATCTGGCTACTGCTCCAGCTGGCAGCAGACCTTAGCATCATCCAGGTGGTGTTGGTTTTAGGTGCATTCAGAATGCAGGAGTTCTAAGGCTAAGAATGCTTCCCCTGAATTTCAGAAGAAGGCCTGGGGGGTCAGGCATTGTGGTAGGGCAGTGTATAAAGCTGTGAGAAGCCTATTCAGTGGAAATCCTAGAAGTTTGGAAAAGCCTGGAACATGGATCATCTAAGGGAAACTGCAAAGAAGGAGCAAAGCCAGTCTGAGAGAAGTCATGGGAGCTACCAGCTCGAGTGCCATAGGGGTGGAGCCACATGGGGTTTACAATTTGCCACAGATTGCTTCAGATGTTACACATGGTACTACAGGAGTTGATGTTGGCCTTCTGGATTTTGGACTTTCTTTGCTCCCAAAGCTTGATGTCCTGCTGTGTTTACCTTTTGGAATAGTAATGTTTGTTTTGTGCCACTCAATGTTGGAAGTGTTTAACTTTTTTTAAAAAAATGCATTTAGTGCAGAGTCTACAGGGTCTCACTACACAGATCAGACTTGCAGTGATCCTTCCTATTTTTCAGCCTCT
>NW_004524651.1:4455322-4460673 GCF_000260255.1 Octodon degus
TTTAATCCACTGAGCTATCTGGCCAACACTTAACTTTCATTTGCACATGGGCTCACAGCTAAAAGTTTGTTTAGATCTTGGAGGAGACTTGGGAGTTGGACTTTTCAGCAATGTTGGGACTTTGCAACTCTTAAAGATGGACTAAAATGCCTTTGCATAAAGGGATGAACATGAGTCTTTGGGGGTCCAGGGGCAGAATGTTACGGTTTGTGTGTATTTGTCCCCCCAAAGCCTCTGCAATCATGGGGCAGACTTCTAGAGTTTGTGATTAATGCATGATCCACTGGAATTATGGGTGTGAGTGCTGCTGGGATTATGGGTGTGAGTGCTACACTCAGCCTGGGCTGGATAGCCTGAATGCAGTTTAAGGGAGACAGACTTCCTCTCTGTAGCCATTGTTGCTACAGAGCGACTCCTTTTTGCTCTTGCTGTTTTTTTTTTTTTTTTTTTTTGGTACTGAGGATTGAACTCAGTTCCTTGTGCTTGCCAGGCAAGCACTTATCCTACTGAGCTATCTCCCTGGCCTATTGCTCTTGCTGTTTTGCTGCCTTCTGCCACCATGAACTTCTGCCCTCTGCTTGTATCAGTCTGCCTTGGAGCCAGCTGTGTCTGGACTGAAACCTCCAGTAACTGTGAGCTAAATCAGTGTTTCCTTCTGTCATTTTGGGTGTCAGGTATTTCTTCTCAGCAATAAGAAGAAAGTAGTTGAGAATGTTGGAATGTAGTCATTTGAGGAGCACAGTGCAAATGTGTGTGACGATCGCGTCATCAAAATACCGATGTCGATCACTTCAAAAAGTTCTTTCTTGCTGTTTTATAATGAGTTCTCCTCTGCCCCCAGCCATAGTAACTTCTGATCAGATTCTCTCTCTCTCTCTCTCTCTCTCTCTCTCTCTCTCTCTCTCTCTCGGAACACCTTGCGAATTTGTGCGACATCCTTGCACAGAAGCCCCCTAATCTCCTCAGTAGTTCTTCAATTTTAGCCTATGCGCTGTCCAAGTGAGCATCTCTGATCTATTTCTGTCATGGTGCATTAGTGAAGTCTGTTACAAATCTGAAAGAATGTTTCTGTTTTATTTTGAGCTTGCTTTTTTTTTTCATGTGGCATGATTTGGACATTTCATTTTGAGTTTACTTTTTCCACGAAGCATAATTTTGAGATCATTCATGTAGCATCCATGAGGTTTTCCTTTTTTATTTTAAAGAGAATTAAAACAATTTAAACAATTCAGAATGTCAAAACAAGATGATAGGAAATCAGCAATGGTTATTATATTGTATATTGTTATCTTCAAAGTAGTTTTTCAATTTGCCAGATATAAGCATATAAAATTGGTCAAAAATTAAGGATTAACTGTTCTTTTCAGTAGTTTTTTCTTTTTTTTTTTTAAATTTCTGAGTAGTATTGTATTGTATAAGACAATTTCTTTACCCATGTATGTTTTGGTGGACATTCTAGTTGTTTCTGGTTTTGGTGATTATAAATGAAGCTGCTATGAGCAAGTCTTTGTGTAGACATGCGCTTCTATATGTTTTGAAGGTAAATGCCTTATTGTGCCATATGTTAAGTATATATTTAGCTTTATATGGAACACTTTTCCCAAACATTTTGTGCTTTCACCAGAAATGTTTCATTATTTAGTTATGCTACATATTTTCTCTTTTTTCTTTTCTTCATTTATGTATTTGGTACAGGGTCTTGCTATGTAGCTCAGACTTGTAGTGATCCTCTCGTTTTCAGCCTCCCCAGTGCTGGGATTACAGGATCGTGCCACCATGCCCAGACTCATTGGCCTGCTCAGCGCACCCCCAGGGGCAGGGCTGCTGCGGCATGTGGGACTGGGGATCGAACCCTGTCCTTGTGCTGAGCTATCTCACTGGCCCTATATTTTTTCATAGCTGTTACTTCTTGTCTTTTTAATTTTTTATGTTAGTGGTGCGTAGTTGTGTCTTATTCTAGCTTTAATTTGCATTTCTCTGAAGACTAACCATGTTGATCCTCTTTTCATTTGCTTATTGGCCTTGGTGGCATTTACTTTAGCACTGCTTGATTTAATTTAGTTTATGATGCACTTAAGAAATCTAAAAGAAGTTAATATGTTTAAATGGCAACATTTTAAATAATACTGAAAAATCTGTGTTAAAAAAAGATATTAATCCGTTGAGATTTACCTTTGCTTTCCCACTTCATTTTTCCAAAAGGCAAACATTGTCATAGGTTTATACAATGCCCCTTACTATACAAATATTTTTAATACTTATGCATGCTATTCTATCATTAAAATATGCAGATGACATATTTTTTACACTTTTTAACTTTTATATGGTATATAGGAAACTGCACATGTTCTAAGGGTATAGCTTGAAAAATTTTCACAAACTAAACACATTCTGTACAGCTAGCTGTGGTGGTTAAACCTGATTATCTTGAGAGATGGCAAGAAGATTAGTAAAACACTGTGTGTGTGGGGGGGCCGTTTGAGTGAGTCATGCGCGTGTGACCCTGGAGATGGTAGCTTGCGCCTGGCTTCCTTCTCTCAGGCTCTTTCCCCATCTCAGCTTCTTGGATGCGGTGAGTTCAGCAGCTTTCCTCCACCATCCCTTCCCCTGGGATGTTTCTGCCTTTGAGCCATCCAACATGGACTGTATCCTCTGAAACCATGAACCAGATTAAACCTTTTTTCCTTTCATCTGTGGGTGTCAGGTATTTTGCCGCAGCAATGCAAAACTGACTAACTTACCAGCACCCAGATGGAGTTATCATCAGTGCCTTGTGTTCCATTTCAGACATTCCTCACTACTCTTTCAAATGTAACTATCAGCACTGTTTTAAGGTTATAGCTTCTCATGTTCTTACATTGTATAAGGGTAGTGCCATTGTGTATACTCTTCGGTGTTTGGTTTCTTAGATTCTTTGGTTTGTGTGACTGTCTCAGTTACTTTTTACTCATTGCTGGGACAAAATACCCAACCTTCAAAATGAAGGAAGGAAAGGTTCATTTAGCTTACAATGAGTGGGGGTTTCAGTTCATACTCCGCTGGTTCCAAGGCACAAGCCCAAGTTCCCAAAACAATAAAGAGCTGAGGAGGAGAAGCAGCTGCAGTGTCTATCAAGCCTCTCTCTTCCTTCTACACCGACTGTGAAGACTAGAGCTTCTCCAAGAAAGTGGTGGCAGCTGCTGCGAAGATCTAACTCCTCCAAAGTGGCATGGTTGCATTGATCAAGCTCCTCGAAGGAAGTGGCACTGCAAAGCTTGGAATTCTTCCAAGGTAGTGGGGCACACAGAAACCTTCCTCAACCCTTTTATATACCCTTTTTGTGCTGAGTCACTCTAGGGCAAGCCCTTTCCTCCCTAGGGTGGGGTCCCCTATGTCCCAGGAGGTGAAATCACCAAGCAGATGAAGCCAAGCTCCTACATCTCAAGTTGATACAATGTATCAACCATTACAATCCACCCCTTGCCAACTTGGAAGCCACACATTTCCTTAAACCAGTTTTCAGGTACATAGATATGCTTATTAACATTTTATAACTTGAACATTGTAACACAGCTTTAGTAGTCCTTAAGAATCACTAGTAAGTCTATCAACATTATGTTACATGAAAAGCATAGCATTCTTCCCCTGGCCCCCCAAAGACTCATGCACATCCCTCTATGAAAAAGGCACTTAGTCTATCCGCAAGAGTGGCCAAAGTCCTTACAGTTTCAGCATTGCTGAAAAGTCCAAGTCCCCAGATCTAAGGCAAACTCTTAGCTGTGAGCCCCTGTAGAAATGAGAAGTTAAACACTTCCAACATTCAAAGGCACAAGATAAACATTATCTTTCCAAAAGGTATACACAGGAGGACACAAACCATTGGGACCAAAACAAGTCCAAAATACAGAAGGGCAAACAATAAGTCCTGTAGTTCTATGTTGAACATCCAAAGCAACCTGTAAGGAGTTGTGAGCTCCAAAAGCCTTACACAGAGAATTTTTAAAGCTAGCCTCTTACAGTTTCCTACTTTAGATTCCTACTTAACCCTTACATTTCAGAGGGAGCAATAATATTCCCGTGATGATTCAAAAGACTCCTCTTCGGTTGTTTCTTCCTATACTCAGTGCACAACATCCTGTGCAGACTCTTGCTCCACCCCTACAGCACTTCTGCTGGCAGCTTCCATGGCTTTTCTCTGGGGATGGTTTTGCTCTCTTTTTGCAGCTCACCTTAGACAATCCATGTTCCTGGCTTTTTCAAACTTCAGAGGTTTCCACTGAATAGGCATCTCACACAGCTTTACACACTGCCTTCTCAGGGGCACATTGCCCTGCCTCCCAGGCCTTCTGAAATCTAGGTAGAAGCCTTCTTAATCTCAAAGCTCCTGTATTCTGAATGCACCTAAAACCAATGCCATGTGGATGATGACAAGGTCTGCTGCCAGCTGCAGGAGTATCCAGGCTTTCTTCTCTCTTGGCTGTAGGGTTCAAGTGCTTGGATCACTGAGCACTCTGACCCTGATTCCCAGGAACAGATTCTCTATGCCACCACCATTCTGGATCCTGGTGTGGCCACTGCCTCCATTCTGAAACATTGGTCTCTGCGGCTTTCTCCTCAAAGCAAACTCCCTCACCCTTCTGACTCTGAGGCTGAAAAGGGCAAAAACCTGCCACCTCCTGTGATGCTCTCAGGACATCACTTCTATTCTCCTGTTACTTCTGAGCATTGGAGGTCTCAGTCTATCTTTTCAGTCCACAGACTTCCTGGCATTTCCTTTCTTGCCAAACTCACATTTCAAACCATCCTGCTGGGCTCTTTGCTCCTGACTCTCAATATATATTTGACTAAAAGCACCCAACAATAGCCATGCCACTGTCTCAATATTTGATTGCTTTGAGTTTTCTTTTGAAAGATTAATTAGTTTACTGCACTTAATCTCAGTCTCAGGCAAAGTCTCTGCATAGGAGTAAAATGCAGACAAATTTTCTGTCAAGCTATAACACAAATCATCCACAGCCCAACAACCAATGAAGTCCTTCCCAGAAGAAACCTTCCTAGTCTAGGCTTTACAGGGAGGCTTCCTATCAGCATTCTGGTCTTCTGAGTTCTGACCAGAATCTCTGGTACAGAACAGCCAAAGGCATTTCAGCTCTTCCCTAGTAAGCAATTTCTCCAAACCTTTCCTATCTCTTCCCATAAGCCATTCCCAAAAGTTCATAATCCACATTGTCAGGTACAGTCACAGGCACAATCCCACGCCTGGTACCAAATTCTGTCTCAGTTACTTTTTACTTGTTGCCTGGACAAAATATCCCACACACAAAATGAAGGAAGGAAAGGTTTATTTAGCTCATGGTTAGTGGAGGTTTCAC
>NW_004524651.1:4461593-4462757 GCF_000260255.1 Octodon degus
CCTATTGGGCTCTCTGTCTTTTATTTACTAACTTGTAGAAGTTCTTTATATAGTCTGAATGAGTCTTGGGTTAATTATATGAATTGTGAATATTCAGTCTGTGGTTGATTTTCATTCTTTCTAGTACTTTTCATGAATAGAAATCCTCTAGCTTTATGTATCCTATATTTTTCTTTTTAGTGTTTTCTGTATCTTTCAAGGTTATGACAAAGTGTTTTCCTTTGAAAGCTTACTTTTTCTTTACTTTCATATTCAGATGTGAAATTTTTATTCTTTTCAAAATTTGAATTAATGTTTTGTTGACTACATGAAAATCATTACAGCATGTTTCCTATTCTTTGGAAAGGAAATTTCTATTATTTGGAAGGAGTTTTGCTAAATTGATGTTTTCTTCTTTGTGTGTTTGGAAGAATTCATTAGTGAAATAATTTGGCTGAGATATTGTGTGTGTTTATGAAAATTTAATGGATTAGGTTTTGCTAATGAATATCACATTTTTTAAATTTCTTTTTTTTGAGAATTCATTTTTTAATTTTGAATTGTCATCTATTATCACTTCAAAAAGGCCTATTGTAGAAAACATCCAATGGATGTTGACTGACTGTAAAAAAAGTAAGTCCTCAATGTCTGATTGTAATACTGGATGCATAATAAATTATATGTACATGCAATGGCTATACTATCACACAGTAAAAAGTACAGTATTTTATGTACATTTTTAAAGATTTACATTTCATATGCAGTTTATAAAGTTAAAAATTCTCTGAACAAAATCTTATGAATACAGAGTTTATATATCCCCACTTATGGCTGTGTCACTACAGATTTGCTTAAAACCATAATACTACAAGTACTTCAAGGTTTTACTTCATATTTAAAAGTCTTGGCACCCATTAGTAATACACATTATTTTTGAAATATGAATTACAAAGGAAATAAAATGTAATCATGCAGGTATTTTTAATATAGGAAAACCAGATAACATATGCTACTAGATCAACATTTACAGATACCACAGTTCCCTAGTTAACTCCCTGTACTGCTTTCATATAGGTACATGCGAAACTAGCAGATTATTAAGTTTTTAAAATAACATTAGAACACTAGAGTCTGACAATACTTAGGCAATAAGAATGCAACTAATTGTCTTGTTTGTTAAAAGCA
>NW_004524651.1:4471312-4476056 GCF_000260255.1 Octodon degus
AGGTTTGATTTGTTGTAAGATTATATATTTTTCACTGTAAATTTTACTTCTCTTTGAAAACAATGTATTACAAATATCTTTTTGCCCTCTCTCAATATTTACTGGCAGTGAATTTATTTCCCAACCCAATGTCAGTATAGGAGATAAAGAAAATCAGAACTCCTGGCCAATACCCTCCTGGCCAGTGCATGACTTTTGTTGCCCAACCACTGGACAGACCTGAAAGCCTGACATGGCACACCACATAGGGGAAAGCTGTCTTTATTCCCTGCACTAGATTTGGTGCAGAGCTACTAACCTGTGGCCTGTGAAAGAGTTGTGGTCAAGAGCTCAACCCTTTGGCCAGATGTGTTCTTATACATAGCTGCACTCCTATCCCAGGTGTCACCATCCAGGAGCCTTTTTATCTGGGACCTCCTTCAAAGCCTCCCTTATTGGGAAGATTCAGGAGTAGACATTAATACGTGTTCCACTTCAACTCCACAGTTAGCACTTTCTCACTCATAGTACTCTCATTCCTCTGTTGCCTGGTTCTGAAGATACTTTTGCATGGTGCTTCTTTGGTGACCCCGTGTGTGTGCTGATGTGCCTGACCCTGGATGGATGCCCTTCATGGGATGATGGAACAGGGAGAAGTGACACTTGCTCTGATATGCTCTTTCAATATTTGACTAAGAGCTTGCCTGTCACTTTTATTTGGATTTGTGGTCTCATTGTGCTGCTCTGCCACCTCATAGCTCTACCCTCTCCATCACGGGTCATCTCCTAACAGCTACACTGATCATCTTGGAATTTTAGATTTTCTACAGTAGAAAATCTGATTGTATTTTGGCTACTGAAGAGTAAGAAGCGGAATAAAGAATAAATTGGTAGAGACTGACCATATTCATCTTGTTCCTTTGCAAATATCAAATTTCTCTCCAGAGAACTGTTTCTTCCTCAACTCGAAATATCTTCAAAATCTTTTTCTATTCAGGCAAAGAATTAAGAATTTTCATTAACTTGCCTCTTCCCAAAGGAATGGGAATGACTTTAGTTGTTTTTCCTGCATATTGATTTGGAGTTTTGATTCACATGGAAGAACATCTTGGTTCTCAGTCTGCTTAAGATTTAGGTGAAAGAAGTTTGAAGCTATGCAGAGTTCTGAAATGCACCAGGCAGCAATGAGAGAAACATCTGATTGTCCCTAAGTGTGTTAATCTCCTTTATACTATTTCATTATTTACTCAGGTTATTTACATGTTTGCATAGCTGAGTGCGTTTTCAGAATGTGTCTGCTACAGTTCTGGAATTCTCATCAAAGGCTCATGGTTAAAGATGTGGTCCCCAGCTCCTCACACTATCGGGAAGTGGTGGGAACTCTAAAAGATGGAACGAAAGATGAGATTTAGGTCACAGGAGGTGTGTCCTTGAAGGGGTTTGGGGAATCCAGAGTCTCTTCCTCCTTCTCCTTTGTACCCGGCCATGCGTGGACAGGCTTCCTCTGCCACATGCTCCTACCATGATTTACTATGCTCTTCCAGGTCCAAAGCAATGGAACCAAAGCATCATGGATTGAAGGTGCTAAAATTGTAAGCCACAATAAACATTTTTCTGAATAAATTGATTATTTCAATTGTTTGTAATAGTAACAGGAAGCTGACCAGTACACTCTCCAAATTGGTTGTATTTTGTGTATTTTTTTCTGCTTCACTGTTTTGTTTCTGCCTTTGTTTTGTTGTAATTAGAAAATCTCAGAATGGTATGTCAGTAAAGATCAGAAATAAACCAAAATACAGATCATCTCCACCACTTCAGAAGGCTTTCCTGTCTTCCATTCCAATCTGTATTTTCCCACCTTGGGGGTTTCATTATTTGTGTTTCTGTACACATAGATTATTTCATTTTTCTTGGCCTTTATGTGAATGGGAAAATAAAGTATGTACTCCTTTTCTGTTTGGTTTCATTCATTTATTGTGTCTCATATTTATTCACATTATCTTCTTATACATCCCCAACCCCAGTATTTTACTTAGGAAGGTTCAAATATTCTGAGAATTGTGCAGTAAATACATCCAGATCCCATACTGCTTTCCATCCATTCATCCTTTGATGCTGTTAAAAGCAAGTTTCAGGGGTCAGCACCCTTTGACCTAGTCTACTTCATATGCTTGTCTTTTCTTTAGAATATTCTTGATTTCTGAGGCAAGTGGGTAACCATTATATTAATCAGCTTTCCTGTTATTGACACACAGTATCAGACATAATTTGAAGGAGAAAGGATTTAATTTGATGGACAGAAAAAAAATTAGTGAACATTTTTAGGAGATTTAGTCCATGGTTGGCTGACTTCAAAGCAGAACCATCATAGTGGAAGGGCAAGGTGGGGCAAAGCTGCTCAGTTCATGGTGGCCAGGAAGCAGAGCAGGAGAATTATGCTAGGAAGAAAGGGGCAGAGGCCAGACAGGTACCTAAGACCACACACTCAGGATCGTGCTTTACTAATATGCTCAGATGTATTAAGATTAATAGTCACAACTACTATATTAATAAAATGCATGTATTTCTCAGAGTTGTAGTGAAAACAAATCATAGAAACATTGGTGGTTGAATTCAGGACTTGCTCTTCTAAAATTCCATACTTTTGAAGGGAAGAGTTCATGCTTAATTTTTTTTCTTCTTTTCAATTTTTTTGATCATTTTTTTTGATTAAAGTTTTATGTTGGCAATTTGAACAACTAATCTTTTTTTTTTTCTTTTGTGGAACCAGGGATTGAACTCAGGCCCTTGCACTTGCCAGGGAAGCGCTTATTCTACTGAGCCATCTCCCCGGCCCCTATGAACAACTAATCTGAAGACAACAATATGCAGTATAACAGTCATTGTCATTGAATTCCTCTCATTTTGTTTAGTGAAATTCTGTATCATTTCTAATGTTTTTTACATACTATTTTTATTTTCTTTAAAAAATTAAAAATATCATAGTTTAGGCTTCAAACATTTTTTTATACAGGGTTGGGAACTGAGGGAGGAAGTGGTCTTGACTGGTAGCTTGTTTCTATTTTGAGGCTTGAAGAATTATGGGAACATCAGCTGTTCTTCCAGAGGAAGTAAGAGGGCTTCAGAATTCAGAAGGGAAGATGAGATACTGTATCCCCCTGCAGGGAAAAAGGATCACGCTGTGAGATGTACTTTCTGATCCTGGAAAGGAAAAAAGGGGTCTACTTCTTTCACGTAACCCTAAATTTGCACTGACTACATGGTGCAGTTTTTTATTTATAGGAAGCTGGCTGAAAATAGCAGTTGTTTAGTCAAAGCACAGGAAATGAGTATATTAGAGTTACTGAGGATGGAACACTTTTTCTCAGATTTTTATTTTTAGCATGGGTTGGCAAGGTTGTGAAATACATCTCAGGGGAGAAAAGTATGCAATATATTTCTGAGATTGTGAAAGAACTTGAAGGGACATTATAGACAATCTGGTCTCAATTCAAATTAGTATCCTTTGGGGAGCTTTCAAACAAACTATCTCCCAGCTGCATAGGGTGGTGCATGGCTATAATTTCAGCCATATGAGAAGCTGAGGCAGGAAGACCACAAATTCAAAGCCAGCCTGGACAACTTAGCAAGATCCTGTCTCGAAGGAAGAAGTAAAAAGGACTGAAAATGTAGCTCAGTGTAGGGAACTGTGTAAAGCTCTGGGCCCATCCTTCATACCATAAAATTAGCCATCCAGACCAAAAAAAGTCAAAATCAAAGGCGAAAGTGAAAACAGCAGCACTGAGGCTGTGATCTGATTGGGTTTGGGTGGGCCCTGGACACTGGCATTTGTTGACAGTTCTCCAGATGGCCCTGCTGTGCTACTGATGTGAGGATTCCTGGTGCCATCTCAGATTTGGTATCTACCTTTGCTGATGCTTTTAAAATTGAGATGTAGGAGATGAAGTGACATCAGTACACGTGTCTAGATGAGGTACACAGTTTGAGCTAAAGTGTGTAGTCAAAACTGTTAGTCTCAAGTAACTACACTTAGAGGAACCTACTTAACAGTATTCTGGGCTCTGAGGACTTCTTTCTATAAATAGCATGTTTTACAGATATCAGCAAATAGAACTGATCTGGAACTGATTTTTGGCTCTTCTTTTCCACACAACTGAAATTTTCATATATAAACTCCACGGGGGTGGATTATGTGGACCTCTGATAATAGCCAAGAGGTCCGTGTCCCTATATTTGTATGAGCTGCTGCTGCTGGCAGTGGCATGTGCTGATAATGTTGCTTTAGGAAAAAGCAGCACTATATGGGAAGACAGAATCTAATATTTATATATCAATGTTGCAATCACATACATCATTTGAGGGTGTTTTGGAATCTACTGTACAGAGTAGCATGTTTAACAAACATGCTTTGAAATATTTGCAGTTGAGTTCCCACTCAGCTATAAGTACCTATTATAGAGTGAGTTGGTTTGACATATCTATAGGACAAAGAGTGTGAGTTGATCACAGGTAACAGAAGCCAACCGTATAGTGATCTCACCAGCCTCAGCAAGTAGGAAGCTATGGGAACAGTAAATAAGGTCACATAAGAATTTATAATAAAATGGGATGATTCTGAAGGGATTCACTGCCATACGAAAATAATCCTGCTTTTCCTGTAAGTCAACTTTCCCTGCTTTGCCTGTAAGTCAAACTAAGGTGAATGTATGATTACCAGTTAGAGTGTGGTTAACGTGGTCTCCGTGCAATAATTAAAGTGAATATT
>NW_004524651.1:4477235-4480222 GCF_000260255.1 Octodon degus
GAGGGTGGTTGATGTGGAAGGGGCACGGTTGTGCAGGAAGAGTGGCTTCTAATGCTGAATGGCACAGTGGGGATATTACGGTTGACAATGATTAACTGGATGTTTCACAATAGCTAGTAGACAGGATTTTCAATATTCTCAACAAAAAAGGAACCATATATATTTGAGGTGATTGGTGTGCCAATTTCCCTGATCTGATTGTTAAAAATTACATAATGTATAAAAATGTCACATTGTATCCCATAAATATGTGCAATTACTGTGTCAATTAAGATAGAAACATTAAGATAATAAAGTCTGTGCATATACCAAGTTTCTTACTCTGTAGTTGTCAATGAGGAACTTCCCAACTATCCCAGGGAAAAGAATTTACTTAAAAGATAATTAGCTCAGTGTATACTCCACGTATTTAAAATTTTTAACATGAATTTTCCATAAGGGTAGAATAAATTAGATCAGTTTTCTTCTTTAAAAAAAATATTTATTTGATACCCGCTCTGACAAGGTATAAAAAGCCTTTGGACGCTGGCATGGGAGGAGGATGGGAGCAGGGGTGGGAAGTTCCCAGAAGGAGCGAGACAGGGCGGGACAGGGCTGAGCAGAGGAAGGTGCTGCAATGGACAGGCGCACACGCTCAGGTGTACTTTCCGGGGCGAGGTCGAGCCAGGGGCAGCTGCCCTGGGAGCGAGGCGACGCCGCCTCTTCCTGTACCTCCCAGCGGAACCCGAGGAGAAGAGCCTCAGACGAAAGAACCTAACATGAACCAGGAAAAACTCGCCAAACTGCAGGCACAAGTGTGCATTGGTGGGAAAGGAACTGCTCGCAGAAAGAAGAAGGTGGTTCATAGAATGGCCACAGCAGAGGATAAAAAACTTCAGTTCTCATTAAAGAAGTTAGGGGTAAACAATATCGCTGGTATTGAAGAGGTGAGTATGTTTACAAACCAGGGAACAGTTATCCACTTCAACAATCCAAAAGTTCAGGCATCTCTGGCAGCAAACACTTTCACCATTACAGGCCATGCTGAGACGAAACAGCTGACAGAAATGCTACCCAGCACCTTGAACCAGCCTGGTGCAGACAGTCGGACTAGTTTAAGGAGACTGGCTGAAGCTCTGCCCAGACAATCTGTGGATAGAAAAGCCCCGCTTGCTCCTGGAGAAGAGGAGGATGGCAAGATTCCAGATCTTGTGGAGAATTTTGATGAGGCTTCTAAGAATGAGGCAAACTGAACGAAGTCAGCTTCTGAAAAAGATCAAACTTGGAAAAAAATACTGGGAGCTGCTATTTTATATTAGGACTGCTTTTTAAAATTGTTTTTGTTTATGGATCTGATGAAATCTACATTTCTAATATTTTTTAAGCCCAAGCCCCTTGGATGCTGCAGCTCTTTTCAGTTTTTGCTTACATACAATTCATTCTTCGCAGCCAATTAAGCTGGAGAAGCCTGGGAATCAAGTTTGAAACAGATTAATACAAAAATTATTTGTTACAGGGATTAGACATGCAGTTCAGGCTCCTGTGATCCACTCTCTCAGGCTTCCCTGTTCTGGGATTACAGGCTAGCACCACCACTCCTGGTTTGGTGGCTGACTCATTATACCCTGGATTCTGGGGCCAACATGGCATGTGGTACCAGGATCGAACCTGGGTCCTTGTGCTTGCAGGTGCTTAGACTGTTGAGCTATCTTCCCAGTCAGATCATTTTTCTTTTCTTTATGTATTATGTATTTAGTAACGGCCTACAGGGTCTCACTACACAGATCGGACTCATAGTGATCCTCCTGTTTTCAGCCTCCGAAGCACTGGGATATAGGCATGCACCACCATGCCCAGTCTCAGTAACCCTCTCAGTGCACCATAGCGGCAGGGCCAGCATGGCATGCTGTAGATCATTTTTCTTGCCTACTATATTCCTACATAATTATAGAAGAATTTCTGACTCTTCTGCCCAGAGTGACATGTATATTGATTTTTAAGGAATTATTTTTCCAGGAAATGTTCTGGATTCTAGAGAAAAAAAATAATTAAAGTTTTAAATAAAAAAGAGTAGCGGGGTGGTGGTGCATGTCTATAATCTCAGCACTTTGGAGGCTGTGGCAGGAAGATTGTCATGAGTTCAAGGCTAGTCTGAACTACAAAATAAGACCCTGTTTCACCAACCCCTAAAAAATAATTTTATCAGGGTTTCAAAACTACATTAAATATCCAACTCATCTGCTTTTCAATAAATAGATATTAAAGCTTTGTCAACAAAACTAGATTTTGGTGGTGAAAGAGGAAGAAGTAGAGGACTGTTGGGTTCAAAAGGAGGAAGAGTCACAAAGTAGAGGAGACAGCTGAAGACTGGGGAGAGAGACAGAGAGAGAGACAGACAGAAACACAGACAGACAGATAGAGACAGAGACAGAAACAGAGAGAGACAGAGACATACAGAGAGACAGAAACAGAGAGAGACAGAGACATACAGAGAGACAGAAACAGAGATAGAAGCAGAGACAGAAACAGAGAGAGTGAGAGAGACAGAAACAGAGAGTGAGACAGAGACAGACAAAAAGACAGACATAGAGAGACAGAGAGAGCTGGAAACAGAGACAGAGAGAGACAGATAGACAGAGAGACAGATAGAGACAGAGAGAGACAGAGACATGCAGAGACAGAAACAGAGAGACAGACAGAGAGAGAGACAGAAACAGAGAGAGAGGGAGATAAAGAGAGACAAAGAGACACATAGAGAGAACTAGAAAAAGAGACAGAAACAGAGAGACAGAGACAGAGATAGAAACACATAAAGACAGAGACAGAGAGAGACATAGATAGAGACCTAGAAACAGAGAGACAGAGACAGAGAGACAGAAACACAGAGACAGATAAATAGAGATAGAGAGACAGAAATACAGAGAGGCAGAGAGACAGAAACACAGAAAGACAGACAGACAGAGACAGAAACAGAGACAGAGAGACAGGGGCAGAGACAGAGAGAGAGA
>NW_004524651.1:4480353-4493773 GCF_000260255.1 Octodon degus
AAGACCAATCAATGCAGAGCCTATGCAGAACTTGGAGGTGAGCATGTGTGGCTTGGTGACTGTTGGATTCCATCATGACTGAGCACTTTTGTTTGGGAAAGTGAGACAGAGAGACAGACAGAGAGAGAGATAGACAGAGAGAAGTAGAAACAGAGAGACAGAAACAGAGAGACTGAAAGACAGACAGTCAGACAGAATTTGTAAGCCATTAAAAAGACAAGAATTAAACTCAACACCAGTCTGGCCAGTATCCTGTTTATCTTCTCTAGTGGATGGCCCCACTGGATTTGAGGCTGGGTGCTACTTGGGTAAAGTTAGAGCTTTATTAGCAGGAGGAAAGAATGAATAAGGCATTGAGGGGCAAAAACAGAATCCAGATTGATGGATTTGGTATGGAGAAAGGCCTGGGTCTGACACCAAATGAAAAATGAAAATTTTGTAAGTCTGAGTAGAGAGGCAGGTAAGTAAATAAATACAGTAAGACATCCTTAATGTCAACTAAAAAGCAAAGTCAAACAAAACAAGAAACAAATCAAAATTGTTATAATTTTAAATAGAAGTCTGAAGTCTGAAGGGCTCTTTTCCTGAGGGGCAGGGCGCTTGGAGGACGAGACAAGTTAGTTTTGCAGGTTGTCCTGTGGTGTCCTCTTCCTTGGGCTACACTTTTGCTGCTCAGTGTCAGTAAGGAAGTCAGAAGACCACGCTGAGGGCACTCAGCAGCCCTGTTGGTGTGGTGATAAATCTGGATGAAATTTTAATCAGTTATTTGCGCTACACTCAATGGAAAGATCTACGTATCTTCCCCAGTCATAGAGAGTTGAGCAGAAATTCAGATCTAGCTCTCTTCATTTCTTGTGCCCTAACCCGTGAGGGCTGTCCCACATGGAAGACTCCAGTTCCAGGTGCTCCCTTCTCCCCTTCAGTCTGAGCCTGTTTCCTTGTTTCCTCATGGGGCCTCTGTGACCTGGATATGTCTTTGATGGTCCACATTTCTCTCCTGCCTCCTTTCATGAACTCTTTTCACACATGTCTTGTGGGTCTCATGGTGTCCACTGACTGACAGACCTCATCTCCTACTGGGCTCTGTTGTCTTCACAATGGCAGGGCTGAGGATGATCTCCTGAAAGGGGAGGGTTGTGGGGGAGGGAGAGAAGCCAGAAGGGCTGTTCATGCTGGCCTTCTCCTAGAGCCTTGGCACCTCTTTACCAGATCATTGATATTTTCTTCCATATTTAACTGAGGAATTAATATGTGTGCGTGTGTGTGTGTTTGTGGAACCAGGGATTGAACTCAGGCCCTTGTGCTTGCCAGGGAAATGCTTATTCCACTGAGCCATCACCCTGGCCCAAGGAATTAATGTTTAATGATAATTAAAATATATGAACTGTTTCTTCCAGGAATGAGTTGGCCTCAGTGTGCTCAGGCTCTTAATGAAGGGCATCTCATTGGGGTGCCTTCTTTTCAATCCCTAGGCTTAATCCATGACCAGCAAGGGAAGGGAAGCATGGGAAGGACCAAGTATTCCAAGGAACTAGAAGTTCTCCTACCTGAGGTGTGTGATTAAGAAGGGAAACACTGGGAATTCTGGGCTGGGAGAACAGGTAGCTGTAAAACACAGTGGCACAAAAGCACATATCCTGTGCAGGAAAGATTATCCTGAGAGGCGAAAATTGTATTTTGACAACGTGTTTTTGTGCTTAAATCTTTTCTTCTTCAACCTGATATTTCTCTGAAAATATTTTTAACTAAGTCCAATAGGGCAAAGATCCTTCAAATTTATTTTTAACTCTTGATTTGATTTTGGAGGTAAGAGTGACAAATGAAATTGAGTTTAACTACATCAATTCTTTTGGTTTAAAAATAAAAGTGAGTGATGATGCTGCATTGTGAATCAATACCTCCATGTGGAGATGAGGATTGGTGGGCGATGGTACAAAGTAATTTTTACTAAGGAGAATTATAGCTAATAAAGGATATTTGATTTTAGTTATGTCTTAATTCTTCATGTGCCAAATTAAAGTTCCAGGCTAAGGAATTAATTTCATATCCTGATGATTTCCCCAAAGTATCAATCATTACATGGTAATTCTCTTAAAGCTTAGCAATATAAAACTCCAAGTCATCCAAATTCTGCATATTAAAATCTGATTATATTTCTTCACTGTCTTTTATTGCTTATCATCTTTCTCTCTTGTCTAATACTTTAATGTTAAATGAAATGGAAGGAGAGATTAGACACCTTTCCTTTACATTTTATAGATAGATCAATTAGATGCTTCTGAAAAACTTGTAACCCTTGATCAAGTGTGGGGCTAGCTGGAAATGTGTTTCTTTGGCCTGCCATTTGATAACAGAATATTTGAAAAAAATGTACCTACTAAAAAAGAGGCCCAGCTGTAGCTCAGGATTGTTCCTCGGTCCCATATTTTGTGGTTGCATCTTCTAACCAGAGAATGAGATGTTAAAGATGATATAAAATCTATAGGTGGGTGGGGCCAATCAACAGCTGACCAGATTTATTTAATGTTCTTGGAAGTCTGTAAAGAAACTTCCATCACATTATGACATTTCTTATTCCTTTGACCTCCTCGTTTAGCTCTTGTAAAACTGTGTTTACATTAAGGGTCTAAATCATTAAGTATTTGGCAAAATCTTAGGCACCATGTAGTCCAAATCATGGGACAAACTTAGTGAGTTGGAAGGAAATTCAGATTGTGTTTTGAGGAATGGATTTAAAAACAAATAATGGACAGAAGTTAGGAAATGGACTTGTGGCTCCAAATTGCTCTTGCTGTGCAGTGAGTGCTGTTCTTCTCCAGAGGTGCCTAACTTTGAAAAGGCAAAAAGAGCAACAAGGAGGACTGAAGACTGAGGAAGGGTAGAGAAATACCACCAAAGCTTGAAAATGTAAAACTTTTGTGTTGAGCACAAGCCTTGGATATGCCAGGTTTGGGTAACTGGTATCCTAATATAGAGGTCCAAGGGATGCTGGGAAAAAATGGCAGCCATAGTCCATGGCATGAGAACAAACTCGTTCAGAAATGTTGCACTTTCCTATTGATCCATTTTACTACTAAAGTTCAAGAATGATCAGTCCTTTATTTTCAACATTTGGGTTTGCAACCACTCTCCCTCCCCAGTGGCCATAAAAACACATTTCAGAGTATGAAATTATTTTCACCATGATTGGTAAAATAAAAGAGCGATAGTTTTTTCAGGATGATTTTGGTCTCAACCTTAATTACAGTACAAAACAAAAACTTTACACATAAAATATTCTATTAGGTGCTGGAATCATACATTACACTGAGCAAAAATCACATAAAATGTTACTGTTTCCAGATCTCACAGTGCAGTTATGCTTGTGACACTGAGGCCAAGGTGCAGTGGGCTGGAAACATGGGGAAGAATTTGCTTCTACGTTCAGCACCATCTCTAATATCTTATCTATTATTACTTTACTCTCTTTAAGATAAGTTAAAAAATAACAAGTTAAAAGAACAAGAAGCAATTAAGGTTTATTGAAAGAAAGATTTAATGTTTAATTGCACAGTTCTGCATACCTACATCTAGTAATAATCTGAGCAACAAATTTGATAACAATACCTAAAATCATAGCCATTGTTAATTTTCTGTTCTTGTTTTGAAGTTCTGTGTACCATTTGCATTATTTTGTGTTGCTTTGTTTCTGTCTGTATTCTTGTTACTTGTTTTTATTTTTTCTCCCTCTTTAATTGATTAACTGATTTTTATTTTTATTTTTTATTTTATGTGTTTAGCGCAGGATCTCACTACAGCAACTCGGACTCCTAGTGATCCTCCTGTTTTCAGCCTCCCCAGCGCTGGGATTATAGGCATGCGCCACCATGCCTGGACTCAGTTGCCTGCTCAGCACACCCGAGGGCAGGCCAGTGTGGCATGCTGGACCAGGGATTGAATCCTGGTCTCTGTGCTTACCAAAGAAGGTGCTCAGTCTGCTGAGCTATCTCACTGACCCTTTCCACCCCTCTTTAAAATAAAAAAAAGAAAAAGAAATGAAGTCATTGGCAGGATCCAGCTCTTGCAGCTCAGGTGTGTGCATGATTCTCATTTCAGGGCTAGCAGTAGCCCTGGAGGTCACCCCGTTCCTTCTCACAGGGCCTCTTCCTTTTGAAAGGCTCTGAGATACCTGGTGTCCTTCTCAATTTCATCCTCCGACAGTGCCTGGAGAAAATTTTCTCATTTAGAGGGCTTTTGTCATTAGTTTGGGCTGAATAGGTTAATATCCCCTCAGCCATGTAAGGCAATGTAATCCCCGGAGGCTGTCTTAACTCATTCATGGGTTTCACCCACACTTGAACAGAAGGAGGATAGGGAAGCAGGAAGGTGACTGGAAATCGCTGTCAATAGTGAAATCAAGTATTACTTGGAATTTCTCTATGCAGATTTGTCTTTGTATTGTTGGAAAAGTATACGCTCACTTATATTCATTACATACATGACTTATAACATTTTTAAAAATTTAATTTATGTATTTGGTACAGGGTCTCACCATGACACTTGGATTCACAGTGATGCTCCTGTTTTCAGCCTCCCCAGTGCTGGAATTACAGTGTGCGCTACCACACTGGGTCTCAGTGGATGGCTCAGTGCACCCAGGTGCGGGGCCAGTGTGGCATGTGGTATCAGGAATCTCTCTCTCTCTCTCTCTCTCTCTCTCTCTCTCTCTCTCTCTCTCTCTCTCTCTCTTTCTCTTTCTCTCTCTTTCTCTCTCTCTTTTTATCTTCTTTTCCTCCCTCCCTCTCTTCTTCCTTTTTTTCCTTCTCTCCCTTGCTTGCTCCCTCCCTCCTTACTTGCCCTTTATTTTATTTGAAATGTATTTAAAGGTTGTTTAGAAGTGTTTCCTCCTCCAATTTATATGTTGTATGCTAGTCACCAATATAACTGAATGTGATCTTCCTTCATGATGGTGGTATTAGAGATATAATTAGTTAAATTGAGATACAGTCATGGAAGGGAGGGCTTTTTATTTAATATGACTGGTTACTTTATAAAAGGGGTCACACAAGCTGAGGGTCACGTGAACATGAAAGCAGCAGCGAGGCACGCGTCTGTAAGTCAAGGAAAGCCAAAGCTTTCCTGCAAACAAGACGCTAGGTGTGAGACATGCAATGGATCATTTCTTACAGCGCTTACAAGAAAAAACCAACTTTGCAGACACTGGCTTTTGTACTTCTAGCTTCCCAAAGGTGGGCCAATACATTCCTGTTGCTTTAGCCATGTAGGTTGCATGCGTGGTCACAGAAACCTCAGCGAACTGATGGAGAAGCCGTGATCTGGGTGCGGGGCGTGCCTGCTGGTACAGGTAGCAGTGCCCCAGTGCTTCTTGGGATGCACGCTGGGCAGTACGTGCGTGTATGCTCACTCGCACATGTGCACATTTCTCTGGTCATTTCTGTATCACTTTTGTTTTTGGAAGATATTTTCAGTGGGTATGGAACTATAGACTGGCAGCTTTCATCACTGTAAAGATTTTGCACCCCTTTCCTCTGGCTTGGATTGTTGCTAGTGAGGAATCTGGTCTCATATCTGCCCATAATGTATCTCTGTACATAATATATTTTTTCATATTCCTTTAAGAGCTTAATGAATGACCTCTTTGTATCTGTATATACAAGATAGTTAGGACTGATATACAGCTACTTTCTCTTAATTCAATGAGAAAGATTTGTACTAATAGTGTTTGGACAGGATAGCCTGTCAGCATCTTGTACTATGGATAACCACTAAGAAGATAACAATATGCGATGTATTAATTATTGAAACTCTCTTACTAATCGGTTTTGAAACTGTCTCATTGCTATTTGTTTCTCAATAAAATTATTAAAAAAATAAATAGAGAACCATTTTTGTAGTGAAGAAAAGAATATGTATATGTGTATATACAGACTAGGAAAGGTGTACAGCTACTTTCTCTTAGTTCAATGAGGAGAAAGATTTGTACTAACAGTGTTTGGACAGCACAGCATGTCTGCTTCTTGTACTTTGAATAACTACTATGAAAATAACAATATGCAATGTATTAACTATTGTAAGTGTCCTACTATCCTGTTTTAAAGCTGTCTCATTGCTATTTCTTTCTCAATAAAATTAACAAAAAATAAAGTTCTATGCATTTTTTAAGTAAAAAAAATTTTATCTTAGTCACTAGTTTTAAGCAATTTGATTATTTTAGTCTTTTTTCTTTACTTCTGTTACTCAGGATATGTTAAGCTTATATAGTTTTAAATCAATTTGGAAACATTTCAGATATTATTTCTTCGAGTGCTTTAGTGCTTTGCTTCTGTACACTGCTCTACCAGAGAATCTAGTTATAAGCAGACGAGGTCACTTGAGGTTGGCTACTATTAGGTCTCGAACGTCACTAACATTTTCTTTTGCAATACTTATTCTGCATCTGACTCCATTAAAAAGTTTTTCATCTTGGACATCTTACACCTCATCTTTATAGGCTTGATTTGGGTCTTTTAAACTATTTTTATGTCTCTTCTAAATGTGTTTGATATTTTTCTCACATTTTGGACATACCTGTTTTAATGCCATTACTTATTACTTCTCTCCTGTCAGTAATTTCTTAGGTTTTGGTTCATTTCTTCTTTCCAGCTGTGGGTCACGTTTTCCTTCTCTTTTGCACATCCCAGAGTTTCTCCCTGGGTGCTAGAAATTAAAACCTGTGCCTTGTTGGGTCCCAGATCTTTTTGTGTTCTTACAAATGTTCTTACACTTTCTTTGAGCATGACATTAAGTTATTGGAGCCTCATCTTGATGCTTCATTAGGTAAAACAAGAAATGTATATAGTGTTCATCTAACTTTTCTCCCTTATAGGAGAAAGCATCCTTCTGAGTATTCTACCCAATGTTCTGTGAATGATTAGCTTTTCTATTTTAGCTTGTGGGAATAAGGCTCAGGTTTTCTATTTTAATTCGTGGTTTTGTGTGAGCCTTAGAAAATTCTTTCTATCCTTTCGGCTGGTTCTTCCCACTCTCAGCTTGTCAGCTCCTGCTGCTCACGTCCGAGCATGTTTTGGACTCTACTTAGGCTCCTCCTGTGCGACACCCCCTTGGAACTCTCCTCAGTTGGTTATTGAGACAATTCTCAAACTCTCCCTGTTTATTTCTTATCTCTCAGGAACCATTTCTCTTTCTTGCAATCTTTGAAAAACTATTGTTTCATAAATTTATCTGGTTTTACAAAAGTTTTATTTCCTATCAGAAGAAAAAAATCTGGTTCCTTGATCTTGGCCAGAATCACTTTTGATCTCATTTGTTGCCACCCATACTGCCTTCCCTGTTGTTCTCCTGAGGAAGCTGTAGTCTGAAACCACCCTTTACTGAAGGAACATGTCTTCAAATTGACCATTAGTCACTTTTGCCTTCTGATATTCATAATTTTGGGCAGCACTCGCCTGCATTATACTCAGGTTGGTGTTGCTAATAGCATATGGTGGAAAGAAGGGCAATTTCATCTCAGAGATTAAGTTTAGAAGAAGTGAAGCTTCTGCCTGGGGTGTCATGCTGCTTTCCCACCTCCACCACCTACTCTGGAAGAAGCCAGGCTCTGAGCAGCTCTGGAAGAGGTCATGCTGTAAAGAGCTGAAGTCTTCTGACAGTCACAGGAGTGAGGGTGAAGGACAATGTTCAGGCATTGTCAAAAATTGTGATGTGTTCTCCCTGAGAGTAGCTTTGATTACAACCTCATGTATACCCCGAGATGTAACCCTCACATAATCCATTCTCAGATCCAAGAAGCTCACAAACTGTAAGACACTTTATGTTTTGTGTTTCAAGCTGGGGCAATTAGCTGCACATCAACAGACAACTGGACACTGATGTAATAAATAGATGTTGGCGATGTGTGGGTTGTTGGATGTTCACTCTGTCTACATGAGGACGTCTGGGCCTTATTCATGACACCTAGAGTTCTTTATTATCTGCCTCCTTTTTATTTCAGCTTCTCAGTTTTCTACACCAGACTGTTAAAGCTCTGTATCATTCATCATAACTTGCTGACATTTTTCAAATACACCCATTTTTATCTTTGCTTTTGTCCTTCATTCTTTATTCGCCAAACTCCTGTTCACCTTTTCAGGCTTAGATCAACCTGTATGATGTTTTGACCTTGCTGGGATGATTTGCATCTTTCTCTACTTCTTAGTCTCATTTTAAGCCACAGAGCTATACACTGTGCTCACATCCTTCCTATTTCTAGACAAATCATTTCAGAGGTCACTTCCTTGATGAAATCATATTGTTACCCCATTGACTTGCTTCCTCGCTCTATGCTATGCATTCTGTCACAGTGCTTGTGACACATTTTATTTTGCTTGCAGATATTTATTTGCCTGTTTCGTGCTTCTCACAGAGGCCCTGAAGACTTCTGCCTGTCTGGGACCTAAAGCACGAGAGTGGCATCGTTGAAGGGTTAAGTAACAGTTGGTTAAATTAATTCAGGATTCTTCACTTCTTTTTTATTTTGGACAAGATGCTTTTTAAAAGTAGCTGGAAATTTTAATTTAAAATCTTATTATTAATTTCTGATTTTATTGAATTATTTTCAGAGTGTTAACATTTTATTCTTTTAAAAACTGAGTTTTTTCTCTGATGCTACTAACGGCATAAAAACTTAAATTTCCAAATTTTCACAATACTACTTATTTTTTATAAGTATTCTAGAGGCATACATTGTTCTTAATAGGAAATATAACATAAATGTGTTTAAAATCTTAATTTAAGATTAAATAATTTCCCCATACATACTTATTATAATGACATAGGCTGACAGGAACTATATCCCCCACTATAATTATATTTTCAATTTTGTTTTGTAATTATATTAAGCTTTGTTTGATATGTTTTAAAACTAGGTTACTTGGTTCATAGTAGTTCACATCTTACTTTTTTTTAGATAGAAATATACTTTTTAAAGTTTCTAATGCTAAAAGAAAATATCATGCCATGTCTTTTAAGTAGATTATAAGTCAAAGATAAAGTATAAATCTTAAAACAAAAATTAAGAGTAAACAATATTCAGAAAATTAAATGTTTCAAAACAATTGAACTAAGAAAAAGTTTTCATGTTAGTAAAGAATTACTAAGAATAAAACACAAGATAAAAACTGGAATGGCAAATATATGACCAGCACTTTTAACAGTCTGGGGATAGGATATTGCTCAAAGTTCTAGTACGTCATGGACATGGACAGTGTCCATGACATTCACTGGAGACCAGGTTTCACTTGTGGAACTGAGCTACTGCTACTTCCTTGATATCCACCCTGTAGACTCAGATAGAACCATGACCCATAGGATGCAGGAGAAGTCCATTTGTAGAGTATGCTTTTGGAAATATTTTGCTGCTGTATACAAAAGAATAACTGAAAGACTGCTTTTGTATACCTCTTATTCTCCTGTGTTTAATTGTTTACCCTATTTGGTGGGTTCTTACCCTTCTCATTCATGGAGTTGTGATCATTTTGTTCTCTCTACAACATCTTTTAGTAGTCTGTGTAGGCTTGGCTTTGTCATCATGAAATTTTTGAGTTGTTCTTTGTCATGGAATTATTTCACTTCTCCATTACCCTTGAAAGAGTGTTTTGGAGGATACATCAGTCTGGGTTGAAATTTATTTTCATTGAGAACTTGAAGTACTCTGTTCCATGCTCTTTTTGACTTCATGTTTTTTGAAGAGAAGTCTGCCATTATTTTGATGGGTTTTCCTTTAAATGTGATCTGTTTCTTTTCTTTAGCAACTTTTAGTGACTCTTTCTGTGCTGAATTTCTGGGATCTTGATTATTATATGTCTGGGTGTGTTTTTAATTAGGTTGATGTTATTTGGAGTTTTATATGCTACAGTTACCTGGATATCAGATTGTTGCCCCATATTTGGGAAGTTATCTGCTATTACTTCTGTCCATATTCTTTTTATATCATTTGGATTGACTCCTTCTTTCTCATTGATGCCTATTAATCTTGCATTGTTCACCTTTGCATCATCTTTCAGATGTTGAATTATTTTTTTCCTGCATCTTAGTTGTTTTAAAGAGATTTTCTTTTCTTACATTTTCACTGGATGTAATGGTTTCTTCAAGGTCTGAAAGTCTATTTTCACTTTTCTTTAAATGGTTTTGCCAGCTTGTGACTGAGGTTTTAATTTCCTGTATAGCACTTTGAATCTACTTCATGCATTCTATTTGTTTCCTATCTGGCTCATTCAAGGATTCCATCATTTTTCTGTTCTCTATATTTTTTATCAGTATCTTCTTTAAAAGCACTTAGTATTTCTTTCATTTTAGTTATCATTTCTTTTTTTACTTGAGAAACTATTTCTGATCTAATTTCCTTTATACCTTTCTGCAGTTATTTCTTTACTTCAGCTGCTATTATTTCAGAGGTTTCAGGTGTGTGATTTCCTATTTCTTCTATGCTATTGTCTTCTGCATTTATTCTGGGTGGGCTGAGAATGCATTTTTCTCTTTGTTATTTTGTGTAGCACTGTCTTCTGAACTTTGGTGTAGAGCTTAGATAGAGTTATTACCTTAACATTAGATCTGGATCTACCAAGTTAAAACTCATGCAGGTGGGTGTGGCTTGGGTCTGGTTGCTGTGCTCCACTTCTTCCTGCTGCAGCCCTTGGAGGCGAACCTTTGTGGCACTGTAGCAAGACGTTCTCCTCCTGGATCAGCTGGGTGGGTCTTGCCTCTATCCTCTCTACAGGGAGTTCTGCTGCAGGGTTCTCCACCAGGCCTGTCTGATGGAGGAAGTTCTACTTACACGTGGGCCTGGGCTCTGGGTCAAATGAGGATCTGGCAGGCCCAGGGCAGTCTTACTCACATGCTGGGCCTGGGCTCTGGGTTGAATCCACATCTTATTTTTTATCAAAATAAAAATGACCATTTTTGTACTGTTTATAAAGTAACTTTAATTGTTTTGGCCTTTGGTGCATATCACAAATCAGAATTTGTGAAACATTTACGTGGTGTGATACATGTTTTACTTTCACAGTTTATTGTTTATTTCTGCATGTTGCAGAACATCACCTATTTGGCTTAACAACATAGTGGGGAAACCTAGAGCTGAATTGTTAGAAAACAATGGATGAGCCATTACAAATAGCATTAAAACATCTCTACAAATGTGTCGACTACATTGGAAAGGATCACATGATGGGCATATAATCAATGTATTGCTTTTAGTGTATTACATTGTCATATAGAACAAGGCATGTTTACACTTGATTTAACAATTGGGTTGATGTTTCTTTTTTCTCTTTTTTTAATGTGTTTAGTACAGGGTCTACAGGGTCTCACTACACAGATCAGACTCTGATCCTCCTGTTTTCAGCATCCCAAGAGCTGGAATTATGTGCATGCCACTATGCCCAGTCTCAGCCATCATCTCAATGTACCCCAAGGCATGGGGCCAGCATGGCACCCTGGTCCCTGCTCCTGCCAAAGCAAGTGCTTTAGTTTGCTGAGCTATCTGGCCAGCCCTTGGGTTGATGTTTGATTTGCTTGATTTTGTAGATATTTGTAGCTATGAACTTCAAAATAAATGCTCATAAAGATACAATAGGTATACCTTATATTACTTTATAGCAGTTCTTTAGAGAATTCTGAGACTTAAAATGTTTTTGATTTAAAGTGAGTGAATAACCTATTTTTCTTATTGTCAATAACTAAGAGCAGAAAACGATTGTACTGTCCCTGTCATGAATTTTATTAGCACTTTATCTCAAGTTACAAACAGTGTAGCCATAGTAAATGTTCATCCCTGTGTTCTCCTAATTTTCCTAAAATACATCTGCGTAATATTCAAATAATTTTTAGACCTGCCTAGTGGGTCAATTTTTAAATATATTATTTATTATTTGGTACGGGATCTTGCTATGCAGCTTGGACTCATAGTGATCCTCCTGTCTCAGCCTCCCCAGCACTGAGATTACAGGCATGCACCACCACACTCTCTTTGGGGCAGCACAGTTTGCAGCACCTGGGATTAAACCCAGGTCCCTGTGCTTGCCAGGCAGGCACTTAGACCACTCAGTGATCTCCCATTGTTTTTAAATGGACAGAGCTAGAACCCGTCATCTGAGGTGAAAGTAACCAGACCCAGTTTACCACATGATTTCTCTTTTATGAGACTCCAAGTAAGTAAATGAATGAATACATAAATAAATAATTGAAATGAAGGAGAGGACAGAAAACCAGAAGATAGACTTCTAGATTTGGAGAAGGGAACACTTGCAGGTGGAGAGGAAAGATAGCAGGGGATAATGGGATTTAAATTGATTAAAATGGTAAATGCATGTACCAACTTACCAAAACAAGCCCATCGTTGTGCAACATTAACATGTAGTAGTGAAACTTTAAGAAGGAAAAGAAGGTAGTGCTTGTCAAGAATAAAATGCTAAAACCTCAAAAAACAAAAAACATAAATTGATTAAAAGAACAACTCCATGCATATAGTAACAATACAGTGGCTAGTAATTATATTTTATCCACCCAATTATGAAATATAGTTTCAAATCTCAAAGGCAATAGAAGACAAAACCATAGGTGAATAAAGAATTGACACACAGTTCACACATGGAAGTCTATAGGATGTGTTTGACTCTATAAAGACCTTGCTCCTCCACTGAGAGCCTATCCCTATTTTAAACAACAAGCATTTTGGAAGTTGAGATAGTAAATAGCACAAAGAATTAGGAAAGATGGTGGCATCTTGACAGCGAGGAAAGTAACAGGTGCATAAATTAAGACTTATCCCTTTGGGTTTCCAGGCAATGTCTTTTTTTTTTCTTTTAAAGAGACAGAAACCCCCAATAAAAACAATATAGAATTTAAAAACAAGATGATAGGAAATGAACAATGCTTATTACATTGCAAATCATTATCTTCAAAGTAGTTGCTCCGATTACCAGCTACAGGCATGCAAGGTTGATTAAATAATATAAGCACTAACTGAACTAATAGAAATCAGTAGAACAGTTATCTTTGTTATCTTGTGTACGTACACAGCCTTTTCCCCCTTTTTCTTCTTTTCTCTTTTTCCACCTCTCAGTTCTTTCCTTCTGAGAAGTTTCTTTTTCTTTTCACCATATCTATTGTGCCTTTGGCATCTTATTTACTTTTTCAGTTTCTTTTTTTCCCAAAATTTTATTGATAAACAGCAATGAGACAGATTCAAATCAAATCAGAAATACAGTTTCAACAAATAACACACTGCATATATTCTTCTTAGTGGTTGATTGCTGTACAAGATGCGGACTTGAGATCACATTTACAAACACCATTAGGACAAATCATTCTATTCATTAAGAGAATGCAACTATATATCTATCCTAACCACTTTGAATACACAGATACAAAATGGACATTCATC
>NW_004524651.1:4501522-4528276 GCF_000260255.1 Octodon degus
GGGAGAGGGTCTGGCCCACGCTGCGCCTGGGCTGGGACTGGTCCCGCCGGAGCAGGGTAGCAGGAAGCTCTCCACACACTCATCGGACGTGGGTAGGACTGGGTCTGGTGATTTCTTTCGATGTGCAAAAACTTTCTAAGAGGAAGAGATTCCAATATTTGGTTCTTAGAAATATTTCTGTGCAGTTTGTTTTTTGTTGATGAACTTTCTGCCTATCTCTGTGTCTTTAAGATTTCTATCTACTTCCTCTTCCAGTAGATTTGGTGTCTCTGCTTTAATATTTAGATCTTTCATCCATTTTGACTTTAGTGCATGTGAGACACATGGATCTAGTTTTAGTTTTTGGTATGTGGAAAGCTAGTTTTTCTAGCACTATCTATGAAAGAATCTATCTTTTTTCCAGTGAAAATATTTGGACCCTTTGTCAAAGATAAGGTGGCAGAGTGTGTTTGTAATTATATCTGCATCTTATAATCTATTCCACTGATCCTCAGTTTTTTTTGGATCCTCTGTTTTTTCTTTGCTAGTACCATGCTGATTTTATCACAGTAGCTTTGTAGTATAATTTTTAGTCAAGGATTGTTATGTCTCCTTTCTTGCCTTTGTTGCCCAGGGTTACCCTTGCATTTTCTGGTTCCAAATGATGTTAGGAGGTTTTCTCATATCTGTGAGTTACAGTAATGATATTTTGATTGATATTTCATTAAATGTATATAACAGTTTTGGGAGTATGGCCACTTTCACAATGTCTATTCTTTCCATGAGTAAAGCATATTTTCCATTTTAAAAAATCCTGTTTGATCTCTTTTTTCCAGAGTATTGCAATTTTCAATGTATAAATATTTTACTTTAGGCAATGTCTTTTGAGAGTATCATTATGTGATTTCACCGTAAAATTATTTACACATTCATGTGTATTATTATGTAAGCCTTTGTAATATTCAGCCTAAAACTTACAGATGGCATGATAATGGAAGGATTAATTAATTTTAGTACAATCAGAGAAATCTGTGTAAATTACTTTGTCCTACCACAGCAGACAAATGAGTTGTGCAGGTATCGTCACCTGTGTGGGTGCCCCCTTCTATGCCATGAGCTCCCTGTTGAGCTCCTAGCTCTATTATGCTGTGATGCACAAAGTTCCCTGTTGCCATCACCATTTTGGAGCCTGGTTATCTGGAAATGAATTGGGGTTCAGTGACTTGATAAATAGAGATGAGAGATGCCATTAACAGCAGGACTGTCCTAAATTTTTTGCTCAGTACTCAGACTAAATCATAGGCATGTCTGTAAACTTTGACAAGTATAAGGGCTAAATTATGATAGTAACACATACATTTTTATACTTCTAGCTATAAGATAAATAGGTGATTTGTTTTTCTGCCCTGTAGTTTTATTTAAAATATATTTTAGGATATAACTCTGTCTTTCACAATGATTTGAGTGTTTTTATTTTAAACAGTGTAAACATCTTAGTACATTTTCTTAAGTCCCTGAGTACAGCATTCACAAACATTTAGTTTTATACTTGAAAGCTGGAGTTTGACTATCTTTCAAAACTTAGAAAATAAAATTTCATTAAATTTTGAGACATATTTTTATTATAACATTGAGTATTTTTAAAGTATGTCCCTATTCTGTGACAAGCACAACAATGAGTGTCATTAGAGTAAAGTTTATTAACAAATTATTTTACCTGATACTTTATTTAGATTTTTTATGGAGTGCATTGTTTGACTGGTGTGTTTCTCCAGCAATAACAGAGTTGGTGGCCAGATCATTCCAAGAATCAACAAAGGTTTGTTAATTGATTTAATTTTATTCTCAAATGCATTCTTTAATAGGATAGATAAATATTTGTGTAGTATGAAGTAGTGTGAAGAATTATTTTAAATCACAATGTGAGGGTCAAATGTTTTAAAATCATCTTGAGTCTCATCTGATACTCTAGTTCCAGGGCCATAAGTGTACACTAATTTGAGAAATTTGAGACTTTCTATGGCAGTTTTCTTGATCTTAAAATTTTTTCTTCAAATATGATTTTAGAGGTTAAGTTACATAATTGCAATAAAATGTGAATAGACTCCTTTTAAACCTTTTTCTTTATATTATAGTGCAGTATCATATTCCCTTAAACACTCCCACAGATGGTTGTTGAATTTCAGGGAGCTGTAAGAGTTAATATTTAGTTTGAATATTTTCCTGAGTGAATAAAATTCACTTCATTCAGCTTGCCTACTAATTGGTACAATGACTTCTTAATAACTTCTGTAATTGTTTAGCTGTTTAACAGAGCTCAATCTTCTTTTGTATAAGACAGTGATGTTAAAACTGTGAGCACACCAGTCTAAGTGCTAGCATTATTTCTGGTTAGTGGTAATAACCCAGAATCTCTAGAAATGCTTTCATATTTGTATTTGACTTGTTTTCTTCACGTTTGAATTGCCTTGCTTCAAAATTCGGAGCCCTGACATGTTGACGTGGGCCATCCTAACCACCAGAAGCACAGCTTAGCCCAGACTCATTTATTTTGAATTAGGCAAGGGTGGCACCGTCCCTGCAGAGATAAATGGCTTTTGACTCAATTGTGCTGTGTTCTCCTCAATAGCCATTGGTTCCCCTCCCCCATGGAACAAACACTGTCACTTTTATTACTGATCACTAATGGTTAGACAGGAAGCCGGCTGTCCTCTCGAGGCTACTCCAGTGATTACATCCTCATTGACTACACGTGCTGTAACAAATAGGCTTCGTGTCTGGTCTACTTGTGATCATTTCCAGACAACAAGCTGCAGCCAGATTGTGTCTGAACCTTGACCCTCTGATATTGCTTGTGTGCTGGTGTCTTGTTTGTTAATTTGGTCCTTGATTACACAGCTGTTATGCCTAATACATTTTCATCATATCCCACAGCAAATCTCCATTAGCCTTCTAGTCCAGAGCTGGATCAGCACCTAGCAATGCCAGTGCGAGGTTCTTAAGCAGGATGGAGGAAGGAAATTTGGAGATAAATTCTTAGTTTTTTTTTCTTTTTATATCTCAGAAACTTGGCAAGGGGGAAAGCTATGCC
The DNA here is from genome assembly GCF_000260255.1 of Octodon degus. Lineage (NCBI taxonomy): Eukaryota > Metazoa > Chordata > Mammalia > Rodentia > Octodontidae > Octodon > Octodon degus. The sequence goes on from NW_004524651.1 coordinate 4,504,593, forward strand.
CAGTAAATCTGTTCACAGCCAAGTGTTTTGAGAATCTTGGAATTTTCTTTTTTGGAGTTCTTGATAGTGTGGACGCACTGGAAAGCTGATAAAACAGATTGCTTGTAAGAGTCAATATAAAAATAGTCTGTGAGATTTCATGCCACCATCTGTGTTGTCTTATCTAGAAACTGTATCTATGTCTTAGATTGACTTTCAAATTAATATGCTTATAAATATTAATTGATGGGAAGAAATTAGAGAAAGTGTAAAAGTGTGTGAATATTATAAATACACATTTATGAATGTATATTTTTAAACACATACACAGTTTTGGATGAGGTTTTTTTTTTGAATTGGCAGATAAATTTGATTTCCAGTTTCCCTTGGAACTATGTATTCATCAAAGTACAGATAAGAGTTTAGAGAATGGTCTGTTTTATGAGAGTGGTTTTTTGAGTCAGAGGTTAAATGTGGAGCTATGCATCAACCACTGCATGTTGGTGACTCACAAAATCACTTAGCAATGCGTTTACTTCTGGACAGTGTGTGAATGTGCACAGGAGACACAGCTATGGTCTACCATGATGCTAGCTGACTGTACAGTACAGAGGGGGAGGAGAGTTAGGAATTATCTATTAGGAAAAAGTAAGGGTTATGTGGCATGTGGGTAGAAACGTTCCTTCACCAAAATAAGTTAAGATTTGAAAGAAAATGAATAGGCAAATATAATTACATTGGATATGAGTCGTCATTCTAGTAAAGATGAGCCGTGGTGTCTGTTGAAAGGACCCTCTTCCTGTTTTGCTTTTAGAAAAGAATCCCATAGCAATGCATCTAAGAAGTTCTTTCCTCCTGGTTTGTTGACATAGAAGCTCTCCACCAGGAGAAGTCTCTGTAAGGCTTATTACAGAGTGCTCATTATGAGTTTTCCCATGTGCTTTTCTAATTAAAGTGGTTTTCTTTAGCCTAATATTTGTAGGAGGGATATATTTGGAAGTGGAGTTTGATAATCTCTTGGCTTGTTTGCATAGCTTCATTTTCTATGTTGTGTAAGGTAGTTTCAGTTGCCCAACCTGGGAAAGATGGTGTTGGGGCAGTGGGATGGAGCACTGATGCAAGAAATCCCACAGGGCTCTTCACTCTTGGAGATAAATCAAAAGACTCCTTGCTTTGTATTTCCACTTGTTAATGTGGGTTTCAGGCACAGATTTGATTAGACCTAGTCTGGTGGGTTGAAATCAGTAGCCCTCTACTGTGTGTTAATTCCATCACACCAGGAAGGACAGGCCAACCCAAGGGCTCTCATCTCTGCTTGCATAGAATCCTTTCGAAAGGGAGCTACACAGCTGGTTCCATAGTGTGTAGCAATCAAAAGAGGCCAGCGTAGGAAAGCCAACTCTCATCCAGGAATCTGGTAAGAAGAGATTTAGAGAGCAGCGACATGAACTGCATCTTGGACGGAAGCAGATGAGGGGCCGCCGTGGAGAAAGCGCTCCAAGGGCTCCTGAGACACCGGCAGCTTCCCAGCAAACCAGCTCACTTTATTCAAACATTGAAGTTTCTGTCTGGGGTTGGAAGGATCATTGAAAAATACGCCGCTCGTTCCCACATGGGATGTCCAGGTGTCCTCCCCCACCTTGCTATCTTTCATCTTTGAGAAAGATCTCTCTCCTTTCTGTGTGTATGGGTGTTTGAAATTTTTCTAGATACAGATTAAAGAGACTAGTTAGGAATATTCACAGATAATATCTTGGTTACTAAAAAGAGAAAAAGTACACTAATCATTTGAAATCATGCTTATGAAAGCTATTTTTGTATCTAAGATCATTAAAATTTGTTTCTGAATTGTGACAAATTTTGTTAAAAAAATTACTAGATAACTTCCATAATTTATCATGGAAAGAAAATCCTCCACACATAGATTTTATGCAATTTTTCTTTGAGACAGCATCTTTCTTATGTAGTTAAGGCTGGACTTGAATGCATTATGCAGTCCAGGGTGGCCTCGAACTCACGGTGGTCCTTGGGCCTTGGCCTCCTGAGTGCTGGGATTGTAGATGTGTGCCACCACATCCAGCATTGAAGTATTTCTTATAAAAAGATTTATATAGAATATTTGTAAAGAAATTAATATCATATATTAACTAATTAAATATGCTTTAGGTTGAACTCATATTCATCACTGAAAATATTCATTAAATATCAGCACTATTGAAAGCAGCTAATTGCCATAACATTAGGTGTTTTAGTTTATGAATATACTGTACACACAAACTAATTTGTCTAAATGACATTATTATGTGAAAGAACAAAACATATGTCCAGGAGAAAACTTGCCAACAGATTTCTTTAAACTTCCTTTTATTTCTGCTGTTGATTAGACATCATCAGGAAAAAAGCTTCAAAATGCATTTGATAACACCTAAAATTTTATTTTAAAAATATCATATATATATATATATATATATATATATATATATATATATATATATGTAGTGGTGCCTCTGAACTTAATTTGTTCCACAATTATGAGAAAGATTGCCCTGATTGTGTTCACCACCTGATGTGAAATTTGAGAATGGAAAGAAATTTGGTGATTGCTGCTGTGTGCGAACTGAATTGTTTGCTAACAAAAGCATTTGTGAACAGAAGCATTACTGTACAATGAAACCATCTATTTGTCTCTATTAAGTAAAATGTTACACAAATGTAAAGTGTTTTTTTTTTTTTTTTTTTTTTTTTTTTGAGATAGTGTTTAACATAGGGCAGTGAGCTGAGGACTATCTTTACAGTTTTATGTAAATTAATAGATTTAAAGCATGTCTCATGATAAGTGAACTTTTTATGTTAGAATATTCCTTTCCTTATGGGTGGCTTGGGATACAGAACTGTACTGGAGGTGGGGACTTTGCAAGTCTTCTGACTTCAGACAAAAAGGGGCAGCTGGGAGGGAAAAGGAGATGGAAGTCAGTTGGAGAACCTTTGTTTTTGTTTCGGTGGTGCTGGGGGCAAAATGAACTTGTAAATACTAGACAAGCGCTCTACCACCAATTTGCATCCTCTACCCCCTGGAGAAACACTGTCCATGGAACATTGGTGGATACAGGGATGGGCCCAGGCTGAGGAGGGCTGGTGGGCACCAAGTCTCCTGGGCACCCCAACTGTGGACACAAGGCTTCTATCCAGGACAGGGCTGGAGTAGGACATGATCTGTGGGTGGGTGAGCAGGCTGAGGTTATGGCTGGAGCACCTTTGGATCGCAGTGAGCACTGCACGTCAGGAGGAGTCCTCCTGAGAGGGAGGTGGAGGTGGAAGCGGAAATAGCTCAGAGCGTCTGATCGGAACAATGACTTCAACGAAGGACAAGCACTGTCCTTCACCTAGACCCGTGGGCTAAGGGACCTAAGGTGCCTGAAACTGGGCAGACTGACTTAGTACTCACAGGGTGGCACCTCTGTGATTACTGAATGGATACCCAGCTACGAGGGGCTGGAGGGGCGGGCAGGGATGAAGTGTCCGGAACATTGGCTACTGGGTCAGCACTGAATTGGTTTTCGCAGCTTGACATTATTTTGCACTCAGCTCCAGGCTGCGCAGTGTCTTCCCTGCGGGTTTTCTCTGACTGCAGGCAGACAGACGGGCCCCTGGTGCCTCCAGACTTTCAGAGCTACATCTTACATTCTCTGGAGAGGGGTGGAAACAGTGACCCCATCCCATTTTTTTTTTTTCTTTCTAATAGAGATACCTTCTGGGGCTGTAAAGTGATACTGTCTTAGTCACTTGTTTATTGCTGAGACAAAAGTACAGGACACAACTTAAAGGAGGAGCGGTTCGTTTTGCCTTACAGATTTTAGACAATTTTGGTCTGAAGTCAGTTGATTCCAAGGCAAGGCGGAGAGAAACTGCGCATGTCAGGAAGCGGAGCGGGGAGGGGGAAGCTGCCCTGCCTCTTCCCGCCAAGCTCAAGTCCAGACACGACGTTTATCAGTGGTTTCATCAGTGGGTCAGTTCACCGAGGGACACACAGCACGCCCAGGTCCACACCTTCCCGACGCCCCGCCTCTGAACACAGCAGCCTTTGGGGGGAAGGTTCTAGATCTAACCATAACAAACACGAGCCCACCAGTGGGAACGTCGATCCATTCGGCACTTCACTGAGTGTTTATCACCGGTGTGTGCTGCCTCAAAAGTACCATGACGAGCAAAGCAGAGATGGAGGAAGGCTTCCTTTCCCTGCAGAGTTTGAAATCTCATGGAGAGAGGGCTGATTACCGAGTAATCACTCAAGTATATGAGGACCTTGTTGTCCACAGTAAGTGGGCCCGGCAAGGTGACATCAGAGATGGATATACGCTTGGAATGGGGACCACAGTAAATAGTGTGAGCGCTAGCTTTGATTGCTGTGCAGTAAATGAACACAAGCTTGGAGGCTTCCATCACAACAGCAGATGTGTCTTATTTAGTAGTTCCCGCGGCGCTAGGGTCTGGCATGCTTTCTCCGGGTTCTCTGCCCAGAGTCTCTGGCTTCTGAAGTGTCGTGTGGGACGATGATCTCACATGGCTGCGGGATCCTCTTCCTGACTCACTGATTTTTGGCAAAATTCACTTATGAGACTACAGCTCCTGTTTCTTGCTGGCTGTACACCGAGGCCACTCTCAGCCCCTGAGACTGCTTGGATCCAGTGTGATACGACCCTCTTCCCAGGACTGCAGCCAGCGTCTCCTTCACAATCCTGATTTTGCCAACCTCTGGTAAGGACTCAATTGATTAAGCCAGACCCATTCACAATAATTGCACTCTTGTTTAATTCAGTAAGAAGAGATTAAGTTCTTAATTCATCTGCAAAATTCTTCTGCCATATAATGTGACACTGCAGAGGGACTAGACCAGCATGCTCACAACTGTCTCATGGTCATGGTGAGGGGATTGTGCATTGGTATAAGAGGAGGACAGGATTCTGGGGGTCATTTCGAATTATGCCTGCACCCCACACAGTGGAGGAGAAGGCTCACTTGAAAGTTAACGTTGAGAGTTCTGTTGAAAGTGAAAAGCAACTTAGATTTTTTTCACAGCTCATTTAGCTGTATCTAAGCAGTCATTCTTTATGAAAAACAGCAAATCAGTTAATTCCTTTAGCTAGACAGATAAAACACAGTGATGACTGGGGAGAAACCAAGCCCTGCTCTTTTTCTCTTTCAGTACCTTCTTTTCTTGAGCTGGTAACATTCGGATGTGAACTAAATCAAGTACTGAAGAAAAGGAGAGGTCTGGAGTGAGATCTTCTGGATCCAAATCCTGGCTTTGCTCCTGCTACACGAAGGCTTCCTGGGCCTCATCTCTTCTTCTAAAGACATGGGTAGTCAGTCCTTCCCAGAGTTGTTGGGGGACTGCAGGATCTGCGAGCTGCCCCTCAGATCGCTGATTGCAGGCTTCGATGGTGATGGAAAGCTCCAGCTGCCACCTCTGAGCCCACTGTCACATTTGCATGAAGACACTTCCCAGGGGTGACTCCCTGCTGAGGACCAGCAGGGCAGGGATACTGAAGCCGATCTACTCCTGGGAGATGCTGGGATTCCACAACAGGTGACTTCGGCTTAACAGGCCATAGTTAGGGTTTGGTGATTGACGGTACTGAGGACTGAACCCAGGGACTTTACACTGGGCCACATCCTCAGTCATTGATTATTTTTTGTTTTGAGATGGAGTCTTGCTAAGTTGTCCATGCTGTGCTTGAATTTGTGACCCTCCTGCTTCTGCCTTTCAGAGTACTGGAACGCATAGGTCACCAGAGGTCACTGTAAAGAAACTGGGTTTTAGGACCCTTGAGTTCTGCAAGTGACTCATTGGACCATATAAGATTCTGTAGAAAGGCCGCCTTCACTGCTGAATGAAGAGAGGACAGGAAGGGAGAAGGCCAGAGGCAGAGAAGCCAGATAGGAAAGCATTTCAGCAGGTCAGGTGCGAAGTAATGGTGTCCAGGCACAGATCCTAAGAAGGGGTGGGGGAGAAGAGTTGAAACTGCTGCATGGGCTTAAGAAACAATGATCTGAGCAAATATCTTGGGGAGTTGCATATGGGGTTGAAGTGGAGTCAAGACGACTTTCATCCTGGGCGCCTGAAAGATTAGTGCTACATTCTGAGATGAAAGAGTTAGGGACAGAGGAGGGGGCTGGCTGGCTGCATAGGTACGAGTCAGTAGTTCTGTTCCTGCCAGTTTGCATGTGAGATCCACAGCGACTATGTACGTGCAGAGAATGTCATGGTGGGGCTAGAGGTACGATTTGTGAATGGTCCTATTTACAGATGCAGGATTTGAAGCCTGGGGATCAGATGGGCTCCCCCAGGCAGAGGCTGTAGGTGGAGCAGTCTGTGCACTCTTGACTTGGGCCTGCCAACACCTGGAAGCCTGGTGGAAGATGTGCAGCCTGGGAGTGGGTGAGGAAATGGATAGGCAGGCAAGTGCTTGCACAGAACAGCCCAGAATGGCAAGTGTTTCAAGAAGAAGGGAGTGGCCAGTTGTGTCAAATATTGCTGAGAAGTTGTGGCAAGATGCAGGTGGCCTTCATAAGTGCTACTTCAGTAGAATGGTGGGGATGAAATGCTGGTAGCCATGGTAGACTGGAGAATAGATATGGAGGAAACAGAGACAGCAAAAAGAGCCAATTATCACTAGGTACCTGCCATTGACAGGAAGAAGAAAAGAGACTGGAAGAAAAGGGTCTGAAAGAGTCTTGGGTAGGAATATTTTCCTTTGGTTTTAAAGATAATCGGGTATGAACCCGTGTTTGCTTGCCAATGGGGTTGGTGCAATAGAGGGAAAAATTGATGCCGGTGATAGTTGTATGCACAGTGTTCTTAAGATGGAAACACTGGTTCCAGAGTCCACCTGGAGGGTCTCAATTTGTACCAAGCAGGGAGAGGTAATGCCTGGCAATACAGGGAAGCTGGTGGAACTGAAAAAAGGGATGTGTAGGTTTGGTACCATAAAGTATGCAGTATTAATGAGGGGTGCTGCTTGTGATAATGGAAGAGCCTGTAGGAGAGAGAAGGTATGACATAAGTGGCAATGGGGAACACAGTGGACAGCAACTGCGCATCTAATTCTGAAGCAAAAGTAGCTGGTGACAAAGCAGCAGACTCCTCTGGAGAGGAATGCTAAGTTCTGGTGTCCACAGAGTGCACCAGGATGGAGGAGGGAGGTGAGTGGAGAGTTTGGAAAGGGAGGAAGAGGTGGGACTGGCTTTAGAGAGTCCAGTGGAGACTCCTGGGTGGTCCACATGTGGGGCTGGGAGGTGTGGTGTCTGAAGGTGACAAATGGAGATGAGAAGTCGTGGGACTGATTAGTTCTAGAAACCCAAGAGCTGCTTAAGGATGCAGAGTAGCTGGCTGTGCTGCAGACGTGGTTAGGCATTGTGAATATGGACTGCGAGTGATTTTGCCTCTTTTAAAACTTTAGTTACAGTAGAACATTAGCACGTGTGCACGTGTACACACACACACACACACACACACACACACACACACACACTTTAAATGGGCATACCATATTCCATCAGGTGGATTTTACACAACAGTACAAAACCAGATGGCTTCTAATTTTTTGGTCATGTTAAATATTTTTCCCTTTCATATTTAAGACTCTTTTCAAAGAGCAGATAGCCAGGTTTGAGTTTATTGAGTGAAAGGCTCAGAGCAATTTGGAAGACTCTCCACAAGATGGATTTCCAAAAGGGTTTTGCGTTTTTCAGGTTTACCAGCAACGCATGAGAGGTTTGGCTTCACAGCGGCCCCTTTGGGCTTCTGTGCCCAGAGATGAAGCCCCGTCTTGGCCCGTTGTGTTCTGTAGACTCCAATTCATGCTTCTGCTCTTTGCTTTCTTGGTTAAGGCCCAACCGTGCTTGATGGAAACACTGGAGGAATTGGCGTTTCCTACTTCTCCCTTTACTTCCAGTTGGGATGTTTTATTTTAAGATGCAGACTTTTGGTTTGATGAGCACTTTTCTAAACCTTTTTCAATCAGCATGGAAATTTTTGGCAAGTGATGCCTAGTTCTGGTGGATGTTAAATTTTATTATTCATTTGAGGAAGAGGCCATAGACATGCGATATGATCAAAAATAGTATAAGCAATAGAATTTGTAAAATGTTTTAAAGTAAAAGAAACATTGATATTAACCACCCTAAAAACCTTCCCTTGTACATCCCCATCATGCTTGCTACTTTCTAAAGTTCAGGAGGGCCTTTGTGTGTCTTTAGTTGTGCTCTTGTGCCTGCCTCAATGACGTGAATCAATTCAAGTCACTTACTTTTTGTTGCATTTTGACTTTGGGGGAGAGTCAGAAGTTGCATAGAGCCAGAGCTAGTGGATAAAGTGGCTGAGATGTGTGGCCATGTCTTTATAAGCCTGGCCTTGTATGTCATGCGTATCACACTGGTAAAGACACTCATGAAATAGGAATTCCAGAACTGCTTCAGGAAGTGTCAAGAGGGATGGGAGCGGTCTCTTGGAAGGAAGGGGGAAGGTATTGAAGGGGGCTAATGGCAATGTATTCCTTTGTGCAAGAGATTTTTAAAACTTTAGATATTCACTGTATACTTTGTATCTCATGTATACATATGTGACCACATATATGTTTATTATATTTTTTGAAACTTGGAGAAATGAGTTTTGCTATTTATTCTCTTGATTCCATCATTATGGAATCATATATATATATATATATATATGACAAATATATGCAGGTTATTCAATTCTATGATTTTGAAAAGAAAATATATTTTCTTTATTAGTACAATCAAAGGGCTTGCAAAACAGAATTTATTGATATTTTAAACATATTGACAAGAGATTTTTCATCATGCTTCATCAGATAAGAGTAAAAAAGTTATTACTACCTATTTGCAGTATACAATGACTACACTCGCCACAGGGAGTTACTATGTGCATGTAAAGCTTCTACACTCTTTTTCTTCCCCCTCTTTCCCCTCCATTCCCTTTCATCTCTTTGTTCTTTTCCTTTTGCACAAGATCTAGCTCCCCTTTTCTTGTTGTCTATCATTTATTTTGCTCTTTAATTATAGCTTGGGTTTCTTACATAAGAGAAACCACCAGACATTTAAGCTTGTGTGTCTAATTTATTTCACTTAACATTTTGGTTTTGTATTTTTTATTTTATTTACTTATTTATTTTTAGGTAAAACACCAGATACTTTTTATTTTATGTTTGTAGAACCCTATGGCCTATTTTTTTTGGTGAAATATCACATGCTTTTTATTTTATGTTTGTAGACCCCTATAGTGTTGTTTTACAATCAAGCCAATTTTCTTTCGCAGGAACACATTGCTTTTGTTTGGAGCTATTGTGGCATCTGCTATATGCTCATCCTACATATGATGAAAACGTGGATCAGGGTTCTAAACATCACAGTAGAATTTTCCTTCCATTACTGTTTCCTAGTGTCCTCTTCCATCATCAACAATAAAATGCAGCACTTCAAATATTTGTCAAGTAATTTAATCATAAGTTGACTTTTAGTCATCAGTTAGCCAGGGCTACTGTAAAATACTTAATAACTAGTAGAAGTTACTAACTTTTGATAGCTAATTTTTGAATTGCTATGTCTTTAATTTTTAAAATTATATCCAATTGCTTTTTAGTGCTTACACTAAAATATGCATCATTCTAATAATTACTCTCATTTTACAAATAGAAAGTAGAAACACATAGACATAGAGTCACCAAGAGAGAAAAAAATTCTCTCAGGCTTTCACAGAGAGCAAATTGGCCAAGCAGCAGCCGCAACCCAACCAGATGGCTGACACTGACAAAAGATCCACAAGGTGCTGTACATGGTTCCAAGGTAAATCCAGAGGGGATTTGACTGACCTTATCAGACAGTGAAAGTTACATTTTTAGTTATGTAGGTCTTGCTTTAACTTGATCTTAACCATCCAGCAGAAATTGTAAGCATGAGGTACAAAAAGTAAAGCCATGTTAATATGCTGAGCTATAAAAGGCCCAAGTTAAAAGAAGACAATAAATAAGATGGGGACAGCATAGCTGTTACATGCAATACTACCCAGAGATGGTGGGTGAGTCCAGGAGACCAGCGTGGGGTATATGGCAAGACTGCAGAGGGCCATGCTACAACTTATAGAAAGAGGGCTTATGCAGGGGTTGACAGGATTCTTCTCATCAAGGAGAAAGGAAGGGGGATTCATGCCAGTGCTTATTCCTATAAAAAATATCAGCAGTGTAACTCTTACATTTCATTTCAGGTTGGATGTGTATAATTGTTATTCTATCTTTTACAAAAATTATAAGATACGAGGTTTTTTTCTAAATAGTTTTCTATAAACATATGTTAGAAACAAGGATATCAGCAAGACAGAAATTTCCTGTCATTTTGTGACCCAGCTTCTAAAATGGATCTTTCAATTCCACTCATCCTCCAGCTCAATGACTTTGCAAGACTGTGCTTTTAAAATAATTCTGTTCATAATAACAGTGAGTTCTCAACTGGCAATTGACAGAAGTTGTAGTTTTTATTTAATAATTTTATTGAGAAACAAATAGCAATGAGACAGTTTCAAAACTGATTAGTAGGACAGTTTCAATAATTAATACATTGCATATTGTTCTGGTTTTCAAACATCTTTTGCTCCATGGAAAGCTTTACAGTATTTTTATTGGTGTGTTCTATTTCCATTGTGTGCTGAATACTTGCTCTTCCATGCTACTGTGACTTTTATTTTTGCATATGTCTTTGTGAGGAAGGGGAAGCTGATCCACTCAGGATAAGCAGATACTCTGAATGGCTTTGCCATGATAGAAGGATGTTCTTCAGTTCCTGAAATTATTTTAAGTTGCTTTGGTTAGCATTTAGAATTTCACATTTAATAAGACTTTGAGGTAGTTCCTGAAATTTTATTATTGTTAACGCATCCCTTTCATAATCAGAGAGCCTCTAACCCCACACATGAGTCCATAAATAAATATCTTAGTTTTATCATCATCAGAAAAGAAGATTTTTTAGTCTCTTGTGTAGTTTCAGCTTTCTGGTGCTCACTGACATGTTTGAGAATTGGCAGTTGCGTGTAAATAACATCTTCAGAGAATGACAACCTCACAGCAACGTCTAGTCATGTTGCTAAAACTGGATGAATGACAGAGAACGGCTCACCTAGAAATTCTCTAGCTTTCCTATCACAGCACAGTAGAAGGATTTACCATACGTGTGTCAGCAACAGGGGCTCAAGAAGGTGGTCCTGACAGAGAGGTGAGGTGGGCACGCTTTGCAGATGAACTCTAAAAATGACCCATTCAATTTGAACTTCTGAGCCCACACATTCATTTTAGAGCAGAAGGGTGGTGCTCGCTGATCTGTGAGCTTGGCGCTGCTCCTCCGGGGTGCCTCTGCTGTCATCGTGCTCAGTGCTTGGTAGCCTTCTATTGGATGAGTAAGTAGTTGGCACCGAACAAGCAATGAGTGATTAGAACAAAATCTGATAGCTTGTAAATTTTTTTCCCTGTATTTTAGGGAAGGGTCTATGGGGTGTTCAGGGTCTCACTACTAGATCAGACTCATTGTGATCCACCTGTTTACAGCCTCCCAAGAGCTGGGATTACAGGTACCCACCACCGTGCCCAGTCTCAATCCCCATCTCAGTGCACCCCGGGGCAGGGCTGGCACGGCAGGCCCAGGGATCGAACCCTAGGCCCCCGCACCTGCTTGCAGGTGCATTAATCCACTAAGCTCTTTGGCTGGCCTGCTTGTAAGTTTTTGTGTGGAATTTGTGTTACTTTTATTTGTCTGTGAGGTCAGTTCTTTGCTCTCTGCTTTATAAAGAGAAGGAACACTAGCTCTGCTTGTTGTATCCTTATTTACTTTCTCTCATTTAAATTTTTTTCTCCTCAGCTGAGCGCTCCAACAACAACAAATACTGAGCATTTCCTACATGTCAGGCCCTTTTGCTGTTCTTCACAACACTGGGGTTGCTAACAGCACCAGGTCATATGAGTCCCAGCTGGTGGCTAAGGGTACTGAGTCAGTCTCTTGGCTGAGGCACAGCGTGTGACCCACTAGGGCTCACACCACTGCTGGTGCTCCAATACTTAAAGTTACCTTTTTGAGACTCCTGTGTGTCACTCTTCACAGATCTATAGAACAATATCGAGCCTTCTCTAAGCAATGTTCATAAAAAAATTCTATGTGGATCTATGCCATATGGTGGAGAGAAAACTTCATGCATAGACTGATGTAGCAGGCAGCCCTTTGCCAGTGCAAGCTGGACAAATTTATTTGACATGTCTGGGCTTTCCCTTCTCATCTGCAAAGGAAGAGGTCATACTAGAGGCACTAGAGGAGAAAAGCTTTGCATTCACTTATTAGTTATTTAAAATGGAGTGCATGCTCACTGGCAAAGCTTGAGCTAAGCGCTAGGGGCAAAGAATGGAGATGCTAGCTCCTATTTGCAAGAAAAAGGTAGGGTAGAAGATCGCATTTGAACGTCATTGTTATTATAGAAATGTTTGTTCATTCAACAATTTGACAGTTTGTGGCGGACCAGACACTATGTTCTGTGTGCTTTGAAGCATCAAAAATTAAGAGGCACTGCCTGTTCTCATGGAAAGTTTAGCTAATGGGGTGGCTGGAACATAAGGAGCTACAGTGTAATACAACACATGCCATAATGGTGTGTGCGTAAAGTAGCAGGCCGGGATGGTGAGGATGAAGGTCCAGGAGTTCTCAGAACATTCAAGGCAGATTTCTTTGTGGGGTGATGCTGAATTCTGTTCTGAAGGATGCTAAAAATTCTGAGTATCTAATTTGGCAGAAGGCATGCCAAGCAGGTGCAGAACCGTGCCAGCCTGAGTACTCTGGAAGCAGGAGCCCGAAGAGACAAATCAGGGTCAGGCTAGCAAACACAGTGGACTTCTCTGCTGGAATCATTAACTTTTGCTCCCTGATTCTCTATCCTGGGAGACGGACTGCACGTGCTGACTTCTTTGGACTTTTTCTTGCCTTGGCTACACTGTCTGCTTGCTGCCTGTATCCTTGGTTGATCCTTGTCAAAAGCTAACATGTTCTGTCCCTTTCCTGCTTGGAGTCTCAGCCTTTGGAGTGTTTGTCTGCACATTCTCTAGAGAGTTAGAGGGTCAGGTGTCAGCCAGGGAAATGCTTTTCTTAGGGGAAGAGTTTGATGACTTGGAATCATATAGTTTTTTTTACAATACAATATGTAGATCATGCTTTCTGCTTGTGTGGGTGTTATCTTAGTGCTCATTTTTGAATCCAGTTTCTATTTCTACTTGGTAACTTTCTTATCTTGAATCAGGAAGTATGATTTTATTGTTTTGATGTCACAAAATATTAACACATTATACAATACAACTGCATCTTGTAAAAGCTGTATAAAAATGATTATCCAAAATTCTTAGGACAGCAAAATTTGATGTCTGATTTTTTTCTCCCCAAGTTATGGTAATTAGACTATACATATATATTCTTTTCTTGCTCCTCTTCTGAATTTTTTCCCATTCATTTTTGATAAGTTTTCTTCTGGGTCTTGACTGATACTATAACCATGTTTTAAAAGAATTGTGTACATTTTTTGAAATTTACATCTTTCTGATTATCTTTCTCAGTTGTTTTATATACGAGCAAGGGGAAATTTAATTTTCCCCCTCTAAGAGCAATGTAGTATGTATTTTTTTGCAAAACTATGTTTTGGCTGTAGAAATGAAGAGTCTTTGTGAGAACCTAGTGAGAGTAGAAAGCGATAAGTCAGAAACTTTAATAGAATGTGGGCAGGATGAAGTTATACATGAGCTTCGGGTTTGTGTTTTGTATCTAACAATCATATATTCCTTTTTTTTTTTTTTTTTTTTTAGGGAAAGGTCTCCAGGGTGTTCAGGGTCTCATTACTACATTAGACTCATAGCGATTCTCCTGTTTACAGCCTCCTAAGTGCTGGGATTACAGGCGCGTACCACCACTCCTAATCTCAATTACCATTTCAGCACACCCTTGGAGCAAGGCCGGCATGACACACCGGGATTGAATTCTGGCCCCTGCGCATGCTTGCAGGTGCTTTAATCCACTGAGCTATTTGGCCGATCGTATATATTCTTCTTTCTTTATTTTATTGTTTGTATTTAGGACAGGGTTTACAGGATCTATGGGGTCTCACTATGTAGATTGGACTCAGTGATTCTCCTGTTTTCAGACTCCTAAGCGATGGGATTACAGGTGTGCGCCACCATGCCCAGTCTCAATCTCTGTCTCAGCGCGCTCTGGGAGTGGGGGTGGCCTTTTCTTCTTCTTTACATTACAAAAGTTATAAACTCACTTACATTTCTTAGTAAAAGTTTTCCAGACTTCCAGTTTCTGGATGAAGTGAAGGGATGGGACTGGTTGGAAGACTAACACAAATAAGAATGGAATTATAGAAATGTCTCTTCCTTTCAGTGGAAATCAAGAAAGCCAAGTATCTTAGTCCAAGTGTGGGTAAAATATTTAGTAATTGGTTCACCCAGAAGTAGGATAGTTTTTAAAAGCAGAACTATAGAACAATATTTAACCTTCTCTAAGCAATGTTCATAAGCACAAATTCTGTGTGAATCCATACCATATGGTGGCAAGAAAACTTCATGCATAGGCAGATATAGCAGGCTGTGCTTTGCCGGCACAACCCGGACAAATTTATCTGACATGTCTGGGCTTTTCCTTCTCATCTGCAAAGGAAGAGGTCATACTAGAGGCACTACACTTTCACAGAAACATTCAAGAAGTGTAGCTCAGGTGAAATGAGAGGTGCACAGAGTGGGAGATGCCACCCCTGTACCTTTGACTTCCTACAGGAAAACCCAGAGAACATGAGGGCACTGTGTGCCCTGACTTGGATTTGACATCTAAAACACATAACTTTAAGGTTTCCCTGTTTGTGGCCCAGTGAGAAGGTGAATTATTTTTCTTCTTAAATTTTTTATTATTATTCAAGATACCTCAAGTATTCTAGAATTTATATTAAGAACTTCAAGTACCTCCTGGTAGCTTTTATGTCTTTAGACTTCCACAAACACTAGATTTTGTGTCTTTATAATTTTGTTAACAATAAGGGGTATATTATTTATTCACTAGTATTATCAAAAGTTTGTTAAAATGACTATAGTGTAGAGCTGTAGTCATACGGCTGAACCTATCAGTAACAAACTACCCAGATTCGTAACTAGAATCAATTGTTACATAATGACAAATGGCCACAGATAATTCTACAGTGATAGTAAAATTTGAAGAATTCAAGCCTGTAAACATTTGCTTGTCAAGAGGCAGTGAGTCAAAAATTTAAATATATTTAAACATTTGCTAGGGTGATTTCATGTTGGTACATATTTTTTTTTTTATTGCCTTGACATTTTCTAATTGAAGGTGGAGACCAGGCTGCTGCAGTGTCACAGTGTGTAATTACTGGACAGCCAGCAGCAATTTTTAAAGCAAATTTTACACTGTCTCTGAGACTAGTGTAATACATTGCTTTTTTGAATCAGTTTGTGAAAGTTATTTATGTATCAGACACTTTCAATTAAGGAGAGATACATTTAGTTAGTAAATTAGTCTAGGAAATTTGTATTTACAAAGGTGAAAGGTGATATAGCTACAGCTGGGTAATTTAGGTCGAGATAAAGTATTTAGGTTCTTATTTTCTTTTGAGGAAGAAAAGATACTAAGGACTTATTTACCTCTTTTTTGTCCTCCCCTCAGGACCTGAGGCCCAGCTTTGGATATGCACTGGAAAATATACAGCATGATTTGGGCTTAGTCTCCACGTAAGACTCTGCCTGTTGCAGCCGGCTCCCCACCCCACCCCAAGACAGTGTCATGCCATCAGTGTCTTTCATACTTGTTTATCCCTTCTCAGTTTATGACTCTGCTTTACATAACAACATTCAAATAACATTTGGTTGGATGCTCAGTAGTTATAAGAGGAAAGTTCTTTCTCCACTTGTCCCACTGGTCAGTATAAAAAGGACAATTGACAAGGCTAATCCTCACATCTGTTCTTCTTGTTAAGTTATCTTGCTTGCATTTTTCCTTCTTAAGGAGTACATTAGCAGGAAGCAGGCATGGGGTCACACAGCACAGACAGGACCTAGAGTTGGGACATGGTGCACAGGCAGCAGGCAGAGATCTGGATGGAGCAAGAGTGTAAGTAGACCGAAGAGAGAGAAAGAGTTTTTATTTAGTGACACAGAGACACAAAGAAGGAAGCCTAGGGTTTGGTGAGCTGGCTGAAGCTGAGTGGAAACAAGAATAGGCAGAGTTGAGCCAGGTTCGGTTTTTTAAACTCAGCACCACGGACAGCTCCAAAGGAAGCCTCTGAGTGTGGTGCCTACCCTGATGTTCTCAGCAGCAGCAGCAGCAGCAGCAGCAGCAGCAGCAGCAGCAGCAGCAGCACAAGCAGCAACAGCAGAGTTCTGAAGTGCTGAGTTCTGAAGTATATTCTGAAGTGGGCCTGAAAAGGATCCTAACTAGTCAATGTTTCTTTGTGTGCACAATCGAATTATAGTAGTCATACTTGTATGTACTTTGTAGTTTTGAGGTTGATCCTCAAAAAAAGCTTGGCCTTAAGGAATGGAAATAATATCTTAAGACTTCTCTGGAAATTAGAAGGCTGTAAATCAAGGTGGTGAAGAGCACAGGCATTTTGGGCTTTGAGTAACAGCTCTGCTTTTTGGTTATCTGGGTCATGAAGTCATAAGCATATTCCATTCAGAACATATGCATGACAATGGCACTGATACGACAGAGTTAAGAGAATTCATTGTTCATCCACAGGTGAATGGATAAAGAAAAATGCAGTACTTGCACACAATGGGGCACTACTATATGATGAAAAGGATACGCTTGAGTCAT
Organism: Octodon degus; assembly: GCF_000260255.1. Lineage (NCBI taxonomy): Eukaryota > Metazoa > Chordata > Mammalia > Rodentia > Octodontidae > Octodon > Octodon degus. The sequence continues at coordinate 4,521,492 of NW_004524651.1, forward strand.
TCATAGGAAAATGGATGCACCTTGAGATCACAATGTTAAGTGAAACATCAGAGACAAAAGCTTTAATGGCACATGGTTTCTCTTATATAAGAAACCCAAAGTATGCAACAAGCAAAACAGAAGCCAGATCATCGGAAGCAGGATGATATATTTTTCTCAAAAGAGAAAGGGATCAAGAGATGATGAGACAGGGTGGGAAGGGAGAGGAAGGGAATGGACAAAGGACTTAAAATGTGTTATGTTGTGTACCATTTCACACAAAGGTTGTAAGCATCTTGTATGACACATAGGTAAAGAAAAAAAGGAAGAGGACCAAGAATCAGATGGAGGGTGGAGGAAGGAAAGAGAAAAGGGATAAAATAGAATTAAGATGTATCTTGTACATGTGTGCCAACTCCCCAAAGAAGTGTTAGGATTACATACTACACACATGGAATAATAAAAAAGTTAATAAAGAGACATGAAGGGGGGAAAATGAAAATACAAGGGGTGCTGTTAGAGTGGAGAATGGGGCGGGGGGGGGAGGGCAGGGAGTGAGGGAAGCGTTGTGTGTCATCAGAGTGTGTTGTATGCGTGCATGGAAATGGCACGATGTACCCACCATCGTGCATCATTTATACACACAGACGTTTTGCTTCTGTCCTGTAGAAAGAGGGAAATGCAATGTTAATAGCAGTAGTAGTAATAGTAATAGTAGTGCTATAGGAGAGCAACTCTGCAATCCCACTTTTTGCATTAAATTTTTGAAGATTGAGTATACCATTACATAGAGAACTTGATAAATGTCTTAAATCTGCTAGACTTATTGATATAATTTTAAAAAAACCCAGCGGAAACTACTTTTTACATCTGAAAAATGACAACTTTATGTTTTCTCTTAAATGAAATATCAATGTCAAGAGTACTTTGTCATATACATTAAAAATCAGGGCTGAAAACCTAGAGGTTCAGTATAAATGGGCCCCAGTCCTTGGTGGCCAAAGATGATATTGGCAGCTTCAGTTCAGGGATGTGGCCAGTGATTGAAAATTCACTAGTGAACAACTTGAAACAATCTTATTTGAGTTTACTGTACATAACAGTAAAGATACTTGCAGGAGTTGGAGGGTAATAGTAACAAGTTTGCTATAAAACCACATATACTCTAGTTATTACATGTGTGTACTTGGGTGTGTGTGTATGAGAGAAAGAGCAAGAGGGAGAGACAGACAGACAGACAGAGGCAGGCAGACAGACAGACACAGAGACAGAGAGACAGACGCAGAGAGACACAGAGAGAATTTTCTTGTTCATATGAGATCACATGAGCGTACAATTCATTCACTCTTCTAAGTGTACACAGTATATAACCATTGTGTCGGATGTGGGTTAGACTGAGAGAGTAGTGGAGAATTGTTAGGATTATCCTGGGACAAGAATAGCTTCAGTATGCACTTCTGAGCAGAAGCTTATTCACCTTGAGCAATTCACTGAGTTTCTTTGAGCCTCTGATACAGTTACAATAAAATGTAGATGACATTTACTTTGAGTTCTTTTCCACAAATTAGAGATGGAATTCAATAGATGGCAGATAGACTTATTAAATCAATATCCTCTTTCAGTCTCTAATTTTATCAAATTTGTTTATAATACAAATTCTTTTGATTTTGCCAGAGGTTAAAAAAAATCTGTTTTTAAAAGATTATGCTTAGTGGAATCACACAATTCTGGGATGCTGTCACAGTAGGACCACACATCCAAGCCCAGCACAGGCAATTTAGCAACTTAGTGAGACCCTAGCTCAAAAGAACAGATTGAGGGTATAGCTCAGTGCAAAGGCCCTGTGTTTTATTCCCAGTACTGTAAAAAAAAAAATCTACTCAGATGCTAATTTAAATATGTCAAAAATAAAATGTTCTCAGAGCTCAGTTCACTCAATTTTGTTGAAATGCACATTTCCTTACTTTTTGATTATTTTAAAACATCATTGAAGGATATGAAGTGATGGATATGTTAATTAGCTTGATTTAATTATTTCATAATGTGTGTATATATATACTCAAAACATCATATTTCACCCATAAATATATGCATTTTTGAATGCATCTACCACAAATTTGAAAATTTCCTTCAGACATTTCCAAGAACAACGTTCACTTTGCTTTCTCAGGTCACGTGACAGTGCGTAGTTGTATGTACTTGAAAAGTCTACATAGCTGTTGGATATAAACAGCCTGCTCTTTTCATTAAGTTTTACATTTCAGTATTATTATGTCTAGGATGAACTTCTCTATCCCAGGGAAAGCACATTTTCCTTGGTGAGATGAATCACTGTTGACTGACTCATCTCTCTGTCAGGGCGGAAGCTCGGTCTAGCAGTTCAAGCTGTGATGTGTGAGTCACAGTTGTCCTGGCTCCATTCCTCTCTCGGCTCTCTGGTAGTTGGTAAATGCCTGGTCCAATGGAGTTGGTACCTCCTTATGTGTGCTGCATGGAGGGGCTGGCAGGGATGATGAATCTGTCCAAGGGACCATAGGGAAAAGGATGATGAAGCAAGGTGAGAAAACAGTTGCCCTCTGTTTAAAGCAATACATATTGGTCTTCACTGTGCCCCTGGATTAGTATTGACTTCGGGACTTAATAGCAAATTAGACGTGGTTGGGCATTTGGATTTCAGTTGGAGGCCAAAGGAGATGATTACCTGTGCAGCCCCTTCTCATTTGTGGCACTGAAATGACTGAGAAGCCAATGGAGATTGATTGCCAACCTGAAGCTAGGAGACCCGCTTAAGCTGCTGCTTTCCTTTACAACACCATGTAACAGAAGATTTTCTCAGTATGGTCTTGTTCTCTGACTGAAGGGGCACATGGGCTAATGGTAGAAACACTGTTAGCACTCTACACTACTCGTGAGTTTTCTGCATATTGAGTTCTGAGAGCTCTTTTAAGCAAGCTACAGCAGTGTCAGTGTCAGCTGTTTGATTGTACAGCGGTTTATTTTTATTTTATTTTGCTTTTTGTATTTTAGGGAAGGGTTTATAGGGTGTTCAGGGTCTCACTACTAGATTGGATTCATTGTGATCTGCCTGTTTACAGCCTCCCAAGTACTGGGAAGTGCTGGGATTATGGGTATGTGCCACCATGCCCCGTCTCAATTGCTATCTCAGCACGGACGGGGGTTGGGCAGTACAGCAGGCCCAGGGATCGAATCCTTGACCTCTGTGCCTTCTTGTAGGTGCTTTAATCTGCTGAGCTATTTGACTGGCCCTGTACAGTGGTTCAAAAAGATTCCTTAAAAGAGGAGATTTTCAGGGGCCGGGGAGATGGCTCAGTGGAATAAGCGCTTCCCTGGCAAGAGCAAGGGCCTGAGTTCAATCTCTGGTTCTGCCAAAAAAAAAAAAAAAGAAACAATCACATGGGTCAGGGAGATAGCTTAGTTGAATAAGTGCCTGCCTGGCAAGCACAGGGTCCTGAGTTCAATCTCTGGAAAAAAAAAAAAAAAAAAAAAAAAAGAGATTTTCTTTAAAGAGCTGTCAATAGAATTATAAATTTGGCATCAGAATAAGCTGGTGTCCTGTTTATTAGATAAGGATACACTAAAGCAATCTTCTAAGTTTTGTGATTTGATATGCTGCTTATGTAAAAACACTAGATAGGCAAACTGTCAGGAATCAATTTGTGTACACCCACTTTGTATTGAATTATCATTTCATTTTTCTATGAACTGGGATCCTTTTGGTGTTAAAATAAACCATCCTGGCATTTCTCCTCATGGTGCTTTCTCCTCTGTGCCATACTGGTGGACCATTTCATCAGAGCCCCGAATTCTCACTGTCTTCCTCTGGAATCACACAGGAGACTTTAATGCCAGAACTGCGTGCCGACAGTTCATTTGGAAGGTGACCCTAAGGAATAACAAGGGAGACTGAAGGGAAGGAGCCAATAGCACGCTGCCCAGCAAGTGTCCAGTGGTGGCAGAGCCCCAAAAGAGGAGCTCCGGGCCACATGTACAACAGATCTCAGAGTGATCCTCACTCCATAGTGACTACAGTTGCCACTTATACTGTCTCCCAGCTTGCCCCTGCCAATGGGGAGCTAGAAAAGAACCCTCTCAGCCAATAAGACATGAGTTTTTGATAAGCAGCCTTCAATACTAGCAGTGGACACCTGCGTGTAAGAGCCACTGACTTCAATACTAGCAGTGGGCACCTGTGTGTAAGAGCAGCTGACAGCCATGTTTGCCATTGACTCTTTCCTTTGCAGTTTCTTTTTTCTTGCTAGAAATTTACAATAGATCTCTGGCACTGCCTTTGTCTTTCTTGCCTTTTCTCCCATAAGAAATATTGCTTTTCTTTCTTTCTTTCTTTCTTTCTTTCTTTCTTTCTTTCTTTCTTTCTTGCTTGCTTGCTTGCTTGCTTGCTTGCTTGCTTGCTTGCTTCTTGCTTGCTTGCTTTCTCCTTCCTTCCTTCCTTCCTTCCTTCCTTTCTTCTTTTCTAAATGTATTTGTTTGATACAGTGTCTCACTATACAGCTTGAACTCATAGTGATCCTCTTGTTTTCAGCTTCCCCAGCGCTGGTATTACATGCATGCACCACCGTGCCCAGACTCTGTGGCCAACTCAACCCACCCTGGGGGTGGGGCTGGTGCCACATGTGGTGCCAGGGATCAAACTGCTATCCCTGCACTTGCCTAAGCAGGTGCTCTAGTCTGCTGAGCTCTCGCCCGCCTCCACACTGACTTTCTGTCTTATCTCTGTTTGAAACAATATGGGCAAAATATTCATTGCAAAATTTAGCACATCAAAATCTTAAGTGTACAGTTCAGCACATCTACATGGTTTTTCATCCAGTCTCATCATTATCTCCAGAATTTCTCATATTCCAAAACTGAAGTTCTACACCTATCAAGCAATGACTCCACATTCTGGTGACCACATTCTGCTTGCTGTCTCTATGAACTTCACTACTGCAGGTACCTCATGTAAATGGAATCATATTATCATTATGTCTGCCTTATTTTGCTGATTGAGCTTTATGTCCTCAAGGTTCATCCATATTCTAGCATGTGTTACAAGTACATTCCTTTTAAAGCTGAACAAATGCTCACTGACTGTGCATGTCACTTATTATTTATCCATTCATATATAGATGGACAGTTGCATTGTTTCTACATTTTGACTATGGCTATAATACTGCTACAAGCACTAGTTTTTAAACATCTATTCAAGATCTTGCTTTCAGTTCTCTTGGGTATATACTTAGAACTGGAATGGCAAGAGCATAAGTTTTTTTTTCAGTTATATACTCAGAAATGAAATTGCAGGATGACATGGTTCTCCTTGAGGAAGGGCTGTACTGTTTTCAGCAGCAGTTGTGCCATTTTACACAATGCACAAGGGTTTGAATTCCCATCAACACTTACTTTCATTTTTTAAAAATTTAATAACTATTCTGATAAGTTCATGTTATTCCTGTTTTCTTTTGGTTGTTCTTTTTCTTTCTTTTCCTTTCTTTTTGATGGTATGGGGAGTATAATCAAGAGCTTTCAAGTGCAGCTAATCCCAAGCCTATTTTTATTTTTTATTTTGAGAGAGGGCCTGCCTAAATTGCTAAGCTGCCCAGGCTGGGCTTGAACATGCATCCTGCCTCATCCATGTGGAGTGCTTGGCTTACAGCAGTGCACCATACATTGTTCACTTACAATTTACTTTGCCATTAATTTATTCTGTATTCTCTGTACATTTTTTATTTGTGCTGTGGTACTTCTGAAAGAGCTGATATGCTCTTTCTGAATGAAAATATTTTTTGTGTCATACATGGATGAATTATCATTATAAACAATTTGAAAACATTGCATTACAGTGATTTTTAAAGTCTGAACTCTAACACCCAACAGTCTGTGGTTAAATCTTGACTCAATATATGTTTGACTCTGGAAAAAAAAATCACATGACCTGCCAAAACCTCAGTTTCTCTATCCACAAAGATAAAAATAGCAACAGTAACTTGGAATTGTAAGGATTAAATATTCATGCTGCAGTTGTGAAAAGGATCTGAGCTTTCCTCAGCCCAACAGTGTGGTGGGAAAGGAATATTCATCAGCAGTAGTAGTAGTGAGAATATAGTCATGTTGTTGATTGTATTTAGATGTCCCCTGAAAGCCTCATCTGGGCATAGGTGGCTTTTTCAGAGGTGGCTGCATCTAGAGTGTGTGACTGGTTCATGGTGCAACACTAGGATGAAGGATTCTGGGATTAAGGTTGGGTGATTACTAAATAAATCCACAGATTGGTTTGGAACCACCATAATCCTGGTAGTCTGGATACAGCATGAGGGATGAAAATAGATAGGGGATCACAATGAGTCACAAAGCTATGTAATGAGACCCTACCAAATAAATAAATAAATGATTATTTATTTATTAATTATTATTATCAATTTTATTGAGAAACAAATAGCAATGAGACAGTTTCAAAACTGGTTAGTAGGACAGTTTCAATAATTAACACATTGCTTATTTTTGTTGCCTTCATAGTAGTTATTTATAGTACAAGTACAAGATGCAGACATGATATTCTGTCCAAACACTATTAGTACAAATCTTTCTTCTCATTGAATTAAGAGAAAGTAGCTGTGTATCTACCCTAACTATTTTGTATGTACAGATACAAAATGGTTCTTCATTTGTAGCCCCCTTTTTTTTTGGTTTAGTTTTGTGAGAGATGGGGATTCCATTGTCATTTAAATATTGTAGGTGCATGAATTCAGCAAAAGAGTCCAATATAGTCCAGTAGTCCATAATCGTAG